>NC_021164.2:14611656-14615425 GCF_000331145.2 Cicer arietinum | reverse complement strand
ATTGTTGTGGATGGAGTCAGTATATGCTCAATGCATTTTCATTCTTTTTGTAAATCGTGCACACCCGTGATAGGTGGCACCTTGATAAATAGTACTTTGGCCTGTGATAGGCGGTACATTTATGATTTACGTTTTTGTAAATTGTGCAGACCCGTGATAGGTGGCACCTTGGTAAATAGCACTTTGGTCTGTGATAGGCGGTGCATTTATAATTTACGTTCTTTTTAGTAAATCGTGCAGACCCGTGATAAGTGGCACCTCGGTAAACGGTACGTGCCCGTGATAGGCAGTACGTTTATGGTTTACGCTTTTTAGTAAATCGTGCAGACCCGTGATAGGTGGTACCTCGGTAATTGGTACTTTGGCCTGCGATAGGCGGTACAATTATGATTTACGGCCCTTCGAGGAGGGTTTTGGTTTGGAATTCCGAGTCCATGCATTTTGGCATATACGCATTGCATTAGGATGCTTGACACACGAGTCGTGTTTGATTCAAGTGTATGATTGAGTGTTTGAACTTGAGATGTCATTGTTGTAACACCCAGATTTTCAATGCGAGGGTGTATTTTTTTTTCAAAAGAAATTAAACTAAAACAGAGAAATAAATAAGGAAATGCCTTTGGATAAATAATAGAGTCATTATAATTTACAAGCAGCGGAAAAGTTTCTCCAAATATAAATCCAAAGCATTTACACAACAACAAATGGTACATGGAACCCATTCAAATAAGATGTCAAACTGACAATATTAGTATAAGTACAGTTTTCCAAATTAAAATACTCCAACCCAAAAAGAAGGACGTCTAGTCCCTATACATCAACCTAATCTGATCATCCTACCAAAAACTATACACCCTGAGTGATCTCCACGCTCAGATTTCCACAATAGTTGTAAAGGGTCACCAACCGAAATTAACAAATAACACATAACATTTAAGTTTTAAATGCACAAAATAATCTTTCAACTAAGCATGCACCTTAAAAGGATTTCTCATATGCTAAAAGTTCATGTAATGCTTGCCAATTAAAAATGAAATCAAAATGAAGTTCTCAAACCATCAAGTAATACATAACTGACCAAAGCATTGATAAATCAATTGAGCAATCGATTATCTAACTCAAAATAAGGACTTTTGCTGAGCCAATCGATTGCCAAATCGATTTGGTCAGTTCTGCTGAGTTTCTGCATGACCAAATCGATTTCTAAGTCGATTTTGTCAGTTCTGATGAGTCCCTGGGTTGCCAAATCGATTTCCAAATCGATTTCGGCAGTTTTGCTGAGTTCCTGCCTCTCTGCCAATCGATTTCCAAATCGATTTCTTAAAAGATTTTGAAAGATATATTTATACAATCGATTGGCAAATCGATTAGGTCAAAATGGTGAACTTCCTGCAACTCATCCAATCGATTGGGAAATCGATTTCCCTGATCGTTTTTCCAAAAATTCATGCATTAACTCAAGTCATTCCTAATCAAGTTCACAACCTAACACTTAGCAATTCCTACACGATTACCACGGTAAGTAAACGTAGACATTAAGAGATTCCCCATTCTTAATACTCTTTTGACTTAAACGATTTTCAACACAAACTTTAAGTAAACAGAAATATTAAGAGATTCCCCATTCTTAATACTCTTTTGACTTAAACGATTTTCAACACAAACTTTAAGTAAACAGAAATATTAAGAGATTCCCCATTCTTAATACTCTTTTGACTTAAACGATTTTCAACACAAACTTTAAGTAAACAGAAATATTAAGAGATTCCCCATTCTTAATACTCGTTTAACTTAAACGATTTTCTCAAACACACATTAAGTAAACCGAGATATTAAAAGATTCCCCATTTTTAATACTCGTTTAACTCTAATGGTTTTCACGCCAACATTAAGTAAACGTGGACATTAAGAGATTCCTCATTCTTAATACTCGTTTAACTTAAACGATTTTCTCAAACACACATTAAGTAAACCGAGATATTAAAAGATTCCCCATTTTTAATACTCGTTTAACTCTAATGGTTTTCACGCCAACATTAAGTAAACGTAGACATTAAGAGATTCCTCATTCTTAATACTCGTTTAACTTAAACGATTTTCTCAAACACACATTAAGTAAACCGAGGTATTAAAAGATTCCCCATTTTTAATACTCGTTTAACTCTAATGGTTTTCAAATTCCACAACAAAGCCAACTCAAAGATATTATCAAATTCAATTCACAATCCACACCAAAACACATCAAATTTCATCGGTATTAACGTAGAACACGTCAAATACGACGAACACAAATCAACATAACATAACACTCAAACACATCAAATTTCATTTACTCATAATCATACACATATGAGTTAAATTCATTTTCCACGAAATATCCATCAATATCGTCAAAACCTAACTCTAAGATTTTACCCACAGAACCTTAGATTCATTTTCCTTAAATCAATACATTCAACCCTAACAAATTCCTTTCCACACAACTACAGATAAGTCCCTAAATGCAAACTAGAAGTTTGGAAGGAGTCCTTACCTTAACGTTAGCTTTAACGTGCGAACATGGTACCGCGAGTAAATCCGGTAAATTCTCCGTTCGCAACGCCGCTTCCAAAGTTGGTTCCCTAGCACCGTAGCGTGGTAGTGAGCAACTTTCCCTTCTATCTCTTCGCGAAACGAAGCTTAGATCTAGATTAAACAGGGAGGTTTGTGTTTGACGGTTTTGAAATCCATAACATCGTTTTTGAATCCGGGAAGGAGGAAGGTGTTGGAAACTTGATCTTTCTCACCCACTAGCCTTGGGTTTCTATTCTTGAACAAAAAGGAAGCAAAGAAGATGAAGATGGAAGAAGGAGGAAGAATGGGTGGAGCGACAGATGGAAGAAGATGGAAAATTGTTTTCTCTCCTCTCTCTTTCTTTCCTTTCTATTTCCTTTCCTTTCTTTTCTATTTCCTTTTCTCCTATATCCCTCCAACTATATATATATATATATATATATATATATATATATAATATATATATTTATATTAATTACTTTTAACAAATATCTCCAAATATCTAGATATTTATTAAAATTACCATTTCACCCGTAAGGCATTAAATTCTCCGTAAATAATTCACCGCAACTAATTTAATTCATTCATCGACGAGTAATTCTAATCGGCATCAAAATATCTCTTTGGTCATATAAACTCCAAAATATTAATAACTTTGGCTAAAAAGCCTCCGAGTTCAATACCAAAATACACTAAAGTACATAAAGTATACTTTAAAATTATGGGTCTTACAATTGTGATTGTGATGATTGTACTAAGTGTCTATGTTGTGGAACAAATTGTGTATAAGTGAAATTGATTGTAAAATTGTTTCGAAACTCAAGTTGTCGTGGTGATTGTGTGGAAATTGCTAAGTGTTATGTTTTGGAGTTGTGTGTGAATGTGATTGAGTTAGTTTATGTAGTTTTAAGAAAAACATGCAGGGAAATCGATTCCCAAATCGATTCTACTAAAAGCTATTCCTCAAAATCGATTTGGCAATCGATTGGATTCATTACAGGAGCTCAGCCATTTTGACAAAATCGATTTGGAAATCGATTGGCTTTAATACAAGGGCTCAGTTATTCACTCAATCGATTTCCCAATCGATTGAATTAAGCCCAGAGTACAGTTTTCACGAAAAACTCTCAGGAAATCGATTTCCTAATCGATTGGCTTTAACACAGGGGCTCAGTTATTCATTCAATCGATTTCCCAATCGATTGATTTAGCCCCA
>NC_021164.2:14573533-14611119 GCF_000331145.2 Cicer arietinum | reverse complement strand
TATTGTCAGCACGACATCTTATGTTAATGGATTCCATGTATCACTGGCTGTTGTGTAAATACTTTGGACTCATATTTCAAAAACTATTTCGCTGCTTGTGAATTCTGTTGACTTATTTGTCGTTGTGTTACGACTTAAATATTTATCCAAAAGTATTTCCTTATTTATTTCTTTGTTATTATTAGGGGTGGGAATAGGCCAGGCCAGGCCAGGCTTTGAAAGGCTTGAGCCTGGCCTACGAAGAATTTTTTAGGCCTAAGCCTGGCCTGGCCTACGGCCTATCATGGCCTGGCCTATAAGCCTATTTAAAAGCCTTATTTACATTAAAAATAATTTTTCTAACAAAATAATTTAAAAAAAAAATATGAAACAAACACCCTTTAAACCCTAAAAAATGATTTTTGGTTTAAAAGAATAAATTTTTTATTAAAACAAACGCACCCATTATTATCTCTCAAACAAATGGTCTCAAATAAACTCAGATTATTACCTCTCAAACAAATCCTCTCATGCTATATATATATATATATATATATATAAAGGTAATAAATAAACAATTATCTATAGCTACATGATACTCTACACATATCGATTTATATGATTCTCCATATACCAATACTAATGTGTATATGTATAGTATATGTATATATATATTAAATAAAAAAATTATTTTCTAACAAAATAATTTTTTAAAAATATGAAACAAATACCTTTTAAACCCTACAAAATAGTTTTTGATTTAAAAGAATAAATTTTTTATTTAAACAAACACACCTATTATTATCTCTCAAACAGCTCAGAATATTACCTCTAAACAAATCCTCTCAAACAACTCGGAATATTACCTCTCAAACAAACTCATATTCAGTAATAATAAACAATTAGAGTTTCTAAATTTATATACTAATAATATATATAAAGATAACAAATAAATAGTATTGGTTTTTATAAAATATAAAGTAACAAATAAATAATATCGGTTTTTATAAAAAAAATATGTTGTTTTCATACATGTTTGTTGGAGTGAGTGCAATGGAAATTAGAAGAAGAAAAAATAGAGAATGAAATACATATAAAATATATATAGGCCGGCTTGTCAGGCTTAATAAGCTTTTTTCCAAGCCTGAGCCTGGCCTATTTACATAAATAGGCTTTAAAAACAGCCTGAGCCTGACCTTTTTATTAAACAGGCCAGGCCAGGCCAGGCCGTAAGTAGGTCAGGCCATAGGCCCCTGTCGGACGGCCTAGCCTATTCCCATCCCTAGTTATTATGAATTTGTTTTGAAAAAAAAATACACTCGCGCTGTTAAAAATCGGGGCGTTAAAGCTCGCTACTTAAAACTAGTAATAAATAAAAACCCAGAAAATGAAATATGCAATTTAGACCCAACAAAGTTCAGCATTGAGTTTTTATTCCAACAGAGCTCAAGTTATGGTCTACATCGCTAACATGAGTTAATATGTAAATAATAAAATTCAAATTCAATTCGACCCAAAGTTTAAAAACAAGCTAAAAAAATTAATCTAAGCTATACAACGCTTTTAAAATGCCACAGTAAAAAGTTAAAAACATGTGCCCAAATTATTTGATCAGAGGATAATTTAGTAAAAATAGTATTACCTTTGTTTTCTTTTATTGTCAATCTAACTAAGATTTAATTTGTAATTCGCATCATGCGTTGAAACTATTTTCGCATTTGTGTTCACGTTTAGTTTTTGTTTTTGTGTTTGGATTATGATTCAAGTTTGGCTTTTGATTCGTGTTTGGACACTCTATTGATGTTGGCTTCTAATTCACATTTGGTTTATTTAATCTAATTGATGGTTCCATTTGTTTTCCATTTGGTTTCTTGTTGTCATTGTTGTTGAGTTGTCGGTTGCTGTTGGGGTTGACATTATGGTTCTCTCGTCAATTGTTGTCATGCATAAATAACGCATATGGTATGTTCTTCATGACTTATGCTTGCAAGGATTGTTGTAACACCCCGTTTTTCAAAGCGAGGGTATATTTTTTTTTTCAAAAGAAATTAAACTGATACTGAGAAATAAACAAGAAAATGCCTTTGGATAAATAATTGAGTCATTAAAATTTACAAGCAGTGGAAAAGTTTCTCCAATTATAAATTCCAAGACATTTACACAACAACAAATGGTACTTGGGACCCATTCAAATAAGAAGTCAAACTGACAATATTAGTATAAGTACAGTTTTCCAAACTAAGAATACTCCAATCCAAAAAGAAGGACACCTAGTCCCTATACATCATCCTAATCTAATCATCCTACCAAAAAGCTATACACCCTGAGTATCACCACGCGCCCCGTGAGATCCTCTTAACGTAACAGCAGTGAAGCGTTCCCATCTCCATTCCCGTCCGTAGGGTACTAACCGGTAGGACCGTCCTGACTCTCATCTAAGGGCAAAGCCCAGATTTCCACAATAATTGTAAAGGGTCACCAACCAAAAATAACAGTTAACACATAGCAATTAAGTTTTTAAATGCTCAAAATGACTTTTCAACTAAGCATGCACCTTAACAGGATTTTCAATATGCGAAAAGTACATACAATACTTTGCCAATTAAAATGAAAGTAAAATGAAGTTCTCCATCTCCTAATTAACACATAACAAAACAAGACATGGATAAGTTAGTGAGTAATCAATCATCTAACTCAAACTGAGGATTTTCACTGAGCCAATCGATTGGGAAATCGATTGGGGTGAAGGTTTTTTAATGAAAACAGAATCCTGGGCTGAATCAATCGATTTGGCAATCTGGTGTCACCTATCACGGGTCAACACGATTTACTAAAAGAAAAAGCGGGAATCGTAAACGTACCGCCTATCACAGACCAGTACTGTTTACCTAGGTGCCACCTATCACGGGTCAGCACAATTCACCAAAAATGTAAATCGTAAATGTACCACCTATCACGGGTCAGTACAGTTACCATGGTGTCACCTATCACGGGTCAACATGATTTACTAAAAGAAAAAGCGGGAATCGTAAACGTACCGCCTATCACAGACCAGTATTGTTTACCTAGGTGCCACCTATCACGGGTCAGCACGATTTACTAAAATGCGTAAATCATAAACGTACCACCTATCACGGGTCAGTACAGTTACCATGGTGTCACCTATCACGGGTCAACACGATTTACTAAAAGAAAAAGCGGGAATCGTAAACGTACCGCCTATCACAGACCAGTATTGTTTACCTAGGTGCCACCTATCACGGGTCAGCACGATTTACTAAAATGCGTAAATCATAAACGTACCACCTATCACGGGTCAGTACAGTTTACCGAGGTGTCACCTATCACGGGTCAACACGATTTACTAAAAGAAAAAGCGGGAATCGTAAACGTACTGCCTATCACAGACCAGTATTGTTTACAGAGGTGCCACCTATCACGGGTCAGCACAATTTACCAAAAACGGAAATCGTAAACGTACCACATATCACGGGTCAGTACAGTTTACCAAGGTGTCACCTATCACGGGTCAACACAATTTACCAAAATGAAATGCATGAGCATACACAGACTCCATCCACAACAATCGTTAAGCAAATGCAGATATTAAAAGATTCCCCATTTTTAATACCCATTTAACTTAAGCGATTTTCAAAACAACATTAAATAAATAAGTCATTAAGAGATTCCCCATTCTTAATACTGATTTATCTTAATGATTTTCAAAACAAAACGTTAAGCAAACAGACATATCAAGAGATTCCCCATTCTTAATATACTTTTGACTTAAACGATTTCCACACAAAACATTCAGTAAACGAGACATTAAGAGATTCCCCATTCTTAATACTCATTTACTGAAGTGATTTTCAAAACAAACATTAAGTAACCGAGACATTAAGAGATTCCCCATTCTTAATACCCAGTTAACTTAAACATTTTCCTCAGACGCACATTAAGTAAACCGAGGTATTAAAAAATTCCCCATTTTCAATACTCGTTTAACTCTAATGGTTTTCCATTTTCACAACAAATCCGTCTCAAAACATTTTATCAAATTCAATTCACAACGCCCACCAAAACACATCAAATTCATCGGTATTAACTTAGAACACGTCAAACACGACGAACACAATCAACACAACATAACACTCAAACACATCAATTTCATTTACTCATAATCATACACAAGTGATTTTAGGTTCATTTAACACAGAACATTCATCCATATAACCAAAACCTAACTCTAAGGTTTTACCCATAACGCATTAGATTCGTTTTTCCCCAAATCAATACATCGAACCCTGACAAATTCCTTCCCACACAACCACAAATAAGTCCCTAATGCAACTAAAAGTTTGGAAGGAGCCCTTACCTTAACGCTAGCTTCAACGTAGTTTTCCAGTACCGCGAGTAAAGCCGGTAAAATCTTTGCTCGCAACGTCGCCTCCAAATTGGTCCCCTAGCACCGTGGCGTGGTGGTGAGCAACTTTCCCTTCTAACTCTTCGCTAAATGAAGCTCGGATCTAGAAGAAACGGAGGGGTTTGTGTTTGAATCTCAAATACCGTTTTTCTTCGTTTTCGGATCAAAGAGGAAGAGTGGAGTTGCGAAATCCTTGTTCTAACTCTCACCCAACCTTGGGTTACTAGTTTTGAAGAAAAGAAAGCGACGAAAATGAAAACGGGAGAAGGAGGGAAATCGGTTCACGGTTCAGAGGAAGGAGATGGAAATTGGCGATTTTCTTTCCTTTCTTTTTCTTTCCTTTCTTTTTCTTTCCTTTCTTTTTCCTTTCTTCCTTTTTCCTTCCTTCCTTTTATACTATTTTCTTTTCCTTTTCCTCCCTTCTAGGTTTCCTTTCTTTTTCCCTCCAAACAAACATACATAGATAATAAATGTAACTTAACAAATATCTCAAAACATCTAGATATTTGTTAAATTACCGTTTCACCCGAAACGCATTAAATTATTCGTAAAGGATTCACCGCAGTTAATTCAATTTATTTATCGATGAGAAGTTCTAATCGGCAACAAAATATCTTTTTGAATATAAAAACTCCAAATAATTATTAACTTTGGCTAAAAAGCCTCCGAGTCAAAATCCAAAATACACCAAAAATACATAAAGGGTACTTTAAAATTATGGGTCTTACAATTGTCACAAAAACTCCTCCGACCAACATAGTTGGGTCGGTCAACACTCTACAATCCATAGTTAAATTTTTGCCCCAAGCTCTCCAAAATTCATGCACCATTAAGTTGAGTTAATTATCAAAACTCTACATCAAAAAGTGCTATCAAAATTCGAGAAGATGAATATCAACTAGTTTTGGCAATTTACAAGAATAACCTTCATCGTAGAGTTACAATGTCTAAAGGAAATACACCAATCATTTTATGAAATTGACATCAAAAGCTTTCAAAAAATATGGAAATCGGTTGGTTCATGGCACGTGGTTCCCCTTGAGAATTTTTTTTGAGTTTTCCTTTGCTTATCATGATGATTTACAAAGTGTTTGAACTGTTGGAAATTGTAATATGAAACACAAATACCTCAAGAATATTGGAAGCCAAAGATCATTTGCACAATCCCTTCTAGTAATAGCATCCATTTATATCTTGACGAAACAACTGTTGTGGAATCTTGAGATAGACTTTAAGAACCCTTTTTAAAATCATTGTCATGAGCAGAAAACCCCTTTAGCCAATGATCATGTGAGCACAAAATTTTACTATAAGGGTTTATGTGTTTACCTCTTAAAACATCGAGGAGAAAGATCACCAACACGAAACATCTCTTTTGAATCATGCTTTAACTTTGATCACCAACGTGGATATTATCTACATCTCTACATAGCCTACATGAGCACAAAACGGAACGCGGTGCTAGTCAATCTATGAGGGTAGTGGCAATCATGATTACTTGGAGAGTGTACCATTCCTCTATTTATAGAGAATGAGCCACTAAAACCTTAAAACTCCTATTTTGGGCTCAAGCCAAAATAAGTTCTAAAAATGATATTAAATTAAACTATTTTAATTAAATATAAATTATTTTTAAATTAAACTATGTCTAATTAAATTGAATTAATTGTCAATCCTCATTTATTTAACCAAATCATATTCAATTACATAAATTAAAAATATATTAAATAATAAATCATATTTAGTGAGTAACATCTAATTAAATCAAATCTTATTAAATTTAATCATTCAATCATCTAACAATACTTTATGCATGTAACTCTTATAGATTCTCGTGAGAAAATCGGTGAAGGTCACTGGACCACAGCTAAGAACATCCTAAAGTATTTGAGAAGGACTAAGGTTTCATTGATTAGTGTATGGTGATGAGAAAGAACTCATCCTAAAGGGTTACACTGATGCTAACTTCCAAACTGATAAAGATGACTCAAGATCGCAGTTTGGCTATGTGTTTCGTCTGAATAGTGGCGCTGTGAGTTCGAAGAGTTCAAAGTAGGAGACAAACGTTGATTCAACTACAAAGGTCAAGTACATTGTTGCCTCTAATGCAACAAAGGAGGTTGTTTGGTAAAAAAGCTATTGTTGACCTATATATAGTTCTTGGCATTTGTGGATCCGATTGACTTTACTGTGATAATAACGATGCAATTGCGCAATGTAAGACCCATAATTTTAAAGTACACTTTATGTATTTTTATGTATTTTGGATTTTGAGCTCGGAGGCTTTTTAGCCAAAGTTAATAATATTTTGAAGTTTATATGATCAAAAAGTTATTTTGATGCCGTTTGGAATTACTCGTCGATGAATAAATTAAATTAACTGCGGTGAATCCTTTACGGAGAATTTAATGCGTTTCGGGTGAAATGGTAATTTAACAAATATCTAGATATTTTGAGATATTTGTTAAGTTATGTTTATTCTATATTTATGTGTTTGTTTGGAGGGAAAAAGAAAGGAAAACTAGAAGGAAGGAAAAGGAAAAGAAAAGAGTATATAAAGGAAGGAAGGAAAAAGGAAGAAAGGAAAAACAAAGGAAAGAAAAAGAAAGGAAGGAAAATCTGATTTTTCCATCTTCTTCCTCTGTCACTCACGCGCACCAATTTCCTTCTTCTCCTCCATTTTCGTCCTTTTTTTGCTTTCTTTCTTTAAGTTTAGAAACCCAAAGCTTGGTGATGTTAGGATAAGGATTTGTTAACTTCACTCTTCCTCTTTGATTCGAAAACGAAGAAAAACGGTATTAGAGATTAAAACACAAACCCCTCCGTTTCATCTAGATCTAAACTTCGTTTCGCGAAGAGTTAGAAGGGAAAGTTGCTCACTACCATGCTACGGTGCTAGGGGACCAACTTGGAGGCGACGTTGCGAGCGGAGATTTTTACAGGATTTACTCGCGGTACCGGAAACGCACGTTAAAGCTAACGTTAAGGTAAGGGCTCCTTCCAAACTTTTAGTTTGCATTTAGGGACTTATCTGTGATTGTGTGGAAAGGATCTTGTTAGGGTTTGAGTATTGATTTGGGGGAAAATGGATCTAAGACTTTATGGGTAAAATCTTAGAGTTAGGTTTTGGTTATATTTGATGGATGTTTCGTGGAAAATGAACTTAACTCAGTTGTGTATGATTATGGGTAAATGAAATTTGATGTGTTTGAGTGCTATGTTGTGTTGATTTGTGTTCGTCGTATTTGACGTGTTCTAAGTTAATACCGATGAAATTTGATGTGTTTTGGTGTGGATTGTGAATTGAATTTGATAAAATGTTTTGAGTTGGTTTTGTTGTGAAATTTGAAAACCATTAGAGTTAAACGAGTATTAAAAATGGGGAATCTTTTAATATCTCGGTTTACTTAATGTGTGTTTGTGAAAATCGTTTAAGTTAACTGGATATTAAGAATGGGGAATCTCTTAATGTTTGGGTTACTTAATGTTGTTTTGAAAAATCGTCGTAAATTGTAATGACTCAATTATTTATCCAAAGACATTTCCTCATTTGTTTTACTTTGTTTTATTTTAATTTCTTTTGAAAAAAAAAATATACCCTCGCTTTGAAAAACGGGGTGTTACACTGTGGTATCAGAGCTTTGGTTTGGTTTTCTTTGGGAGCTGTGGAACCTTGGTTATAGATTGTAGGTCGACCTATAAGTTAAGAGTTGTTGTCTGATCATGTGTCGGTTTAGGTGACTTGAGTTGTCAAGTCCAATATAATTGTGTGTTGTTAGTCGGACGTTAGTTTGGAATTATTTGAAGTAGTGTTAAGACTCTACTTGATGATGGTTTTATAGGAAACCATGCCGCCAAGAAGGAATGACGCTCCGAGAGCCAACGCTAATAGGAATGATCAAATGGCGGAGGCTATGAATAACATGGCTGCTTCTGTTGCTGCACAGACTGCTGCCAAGACTCAACGGGATCTTGAAAAGAGGGGAAGAGAGATCCGTGCTGCAGAGTCAAGAGGGTTAGAAGACTTCCGTCGTTACAATCCTCCTAAGTTCAAGGGGGATGAGGGTTCAGAGAAGGCGGATCAATGGATCCAAGAAGTGGAGAAGATCTTTGATATGATAAAGTGTCAGGCGGGAGTGAAGGTCAGCTATGCCACTTATATGCTGTTGGGGGATGCTGAGTACTGGTGGAGGAGTGCAAGGTTATTGATGGGAGCAGCCCACGAGGAGGTGAACTGGGAATCGTTCAAAAGAAAGTTTTTAGACAAATACTTTCCGATGAGTACCAGGACTAAGTTGGGTGACGACTTTCTGAAACTTCACCAGGGGAGCCTGACTGTGGGCGAGTATGCTGCTAAATTTGAATCACTATCGAGGCATTTCAGGTTCTTCCGTGAAGAAATTGATGAACCGTTCATGTGTCATCGTTTCCAAGACGGATTGAAGTATGAGATTCAAGATTCCGTTTTACCCTTGGGAATTCAACGTTTCCAAGCGCTGGTGGAGAAATGTAGAGAAGTGGAAGATATGAAAAACAAGAGGGCTAGCCGAGTAGGGAATTTTAATTCGGGAGGCCCTAGTCGGGCGAATTATCAGAACAAGGGGAAGCAAGTTGCTAAACCTTATAATCGACCCCAGAATAACAACGGTGGGCAGAGTCGCCCGGGGAACCAGAATTTCGGGAGGCAATTGGGGCAAGTGCTTCGATGTTTCCGATGTGGGGGAGAAGGACACTATGCTAGTGCTTGTACCACTAACATCCCCATCTGTCACAATTGTCGGAAGTCGGGGCACATGGCAAGGGATTGCACGGCTCCAAAGGTGGAACCAGTGGTGAATGTAGCTAGGGCTACCCGTCCTACTGCTAGAGGACGCATTTATTGTGTGAATGCTGAAGAGGGGAATCCATCTGGTAATCTGATTCAGCGTGACTGTGAGATTGCAGGTAACACTCTAACTGCACTCTTTGATTCGGGGGCAACCCATTCCTTCATTGCTATGGACTGTGTGAATCGCTTGAAGTTATCTGTGTCTGCTTTACCTTTTGATTTGGTTGTTTCCACACCTGCTAAGACCTTAACCGTAAATTCTGCATGTTTACATTGTCGAATGACTATACAGAATAGGGATTTCTTGGTTAATCTAATTTGTTTACCGCTAGAATCACTCGAGGTCATCCTCGGTATGGATTGGATGTCTTATCATTATGTGATCTTGGATTGTGCTCGTAAATTGGTTCTTTTCCCCGAACCAGGAGTTGTTAAGTATTTAGCTGCTAACAAACTCCGAGTGTCGCTAAGTGAAGGGACTCATGAGTTTTTGTCTCTGGCAAATGTGGAGGCAAAGATAAATGTGGATATAGAAGATGTGATACTTGTCAACGAGTATCGGGATGTATTTCCAACGGAAATTCCAGGATTGCCACCGGTAAGAGAAGTGGAATTCTTCATTGATTTGCACCCAGGAACGGGACCTATTTCAATGGCACCTTATCGAATGTCGCCATTGGAATTAAATGAGCTCAAAGGCCAAATTGAAGACTTGTTGGAGAAGAAATTCATCAGACCAAGTGTATCACCATGGGGAGCTCCAGTTTTGCTAGTTAAGAAGAAGGACGGAAGCTCGCGCCTATGTGTGGATTATAGACAGCTTAATAAGGCAACTATTAGGAATCGTTATCCTTTGCCACGAATCGATGATTTGATGGATCAATTGAGAGGGGCCGCGATATTTTCGAAGATTGACTTGAAGTCGGGTTACCATCAGATTCGAGTAAGGGAAGGAGACATTCAGAAAACGGCTTTCAGAATCCGCTATGGACATTATGAATATTTGGTTATGCCGTTTGGGGTTACCAACGCACCAGCAATTTTCATGGACTACATGAACAGAATCTTTAATTCATTCCTGGATAAATTTTTTGTGGTGTTTATTGATGATATACTGATTTATTCAAGAACTGAAGAAGAGCATGGAAAACATTTACGCCAAGTTCTTGAGATCTTACGCGAGAAGCGACTGTATGCCAATATGTCGAAGCGTGAATTTTGGCTAGAGAAAGTGAATTTCTTGGGACATGTGATAACCAAGGAAGGAATCGTTGTAGATCCGGCTAAGATTGAGGCGGTTCTTGCTTGGAAACAACCTCAGACTGTCACTGACATACGGAGTTTTGTAGGACTGGCAGGGTACTACAGGAAGTTTTGCTTGGAAACAGCATCAATTATTTATAACTATTTTCTATTTTTAGTTATTTTTTTAATAAATAATTATCTTGAGATAGTAGTGATACTGTGTTTGATTTACTTTATTTTTATATACTGGTTATGACATTGTGATTTTATATATATTTATTAAGATTTAGCAATTAATATAAAGTGTTGTTGTTATATTTATTTATTTTACAATTTCGACTATTCTCTAATGATGGTAATATTTTAATTTGGGTATTTGAAAAAAATAAATATTATTATAGGGATTATTTTAAATATGAGATTTTTTATTATTAATGTATTTTAAAAGATTAATTATTTTTATTTATAAATTATTCTTTTGGAAATATTAATAATACTTTATTAACGAAATTGTGTTTTAAAAAAATAAGATAAAATAAAACTAGTAAAACCTAAAAGGAGACCAATGGGTCTGATTCATGTATGAACCCTAATTGTTAATAAAATAAAATAAACAAAAAAGAGAATGGAGTTGGAAGGACAGCCGTAAAACTAAAGAGGAAACACAACAATAATCCTATCGTTTCACACCGGTGATCGATAACTGTTACAGAAAACTCTCTCCATTTTCATCCAAATTTGAGTTTGTTATTTCATTCATTTAACTCGTCAATTAAATATAATTTTCCAGATTTTTAACAACCCCAATTTCTCTCTAAAATATCCGACTTCTTCGTTTGTAGAATTCATTATTTTGCACCATTCTCCTTCACTGTAAGTCCGATTTGAGTGAAACCAACGCCAAAACGACCGTGTAAAAAGTGGCTATATTATCCATTGATTGAGTTTCTGATTTATGGTAATTTTCCTTGACCAAATTATGAAATTAGTTTTTAGAGTAACTTCTCATAATTTATTTTTAACGTTTACCCATAAATTGTTGAGTTAGATCAATTGAAGGACAAAGAGTCAATGAACAAAGGTTGTTTGCTCATGGAATAGTATTCGTGTGTGAAAGCTTCAAAATAAGGTAAGGGATGAGAGAGCGTTTGAATTCATGAGTATAATATAATTTGAGATGAACGAGAAAACCGTATTTCCAAACGATTCATTTGGGGCTCGTTACGTACGACAGTAGCCATTTAAGTGATAAATTAATTAATGTTAAAATATGTGAATTATGAGATTAAAGTATGGAATAGAAATATTTATAAGGTTTTGATAGATTTAACTTCGCTAAATGTGTGGTATTGAATATTATTGTGATGTTTGATTTATTTTCACTAAATGTGTGATATTTGATATTATTGTGATATTAGATGTTGAATGAATTTTATGTATAAGTTTGATTAGACGTGTGTATGTGATGTGATGATAAAAAGGAATTTATTTTGATACATTTATGTGATTATGATGATGTATAATTAATAATAACGATGTTATAAATTTGTGACAAGCCTATGTGTTGAGTTTATGTGATAAGATATGATTAACGATAGTGATATTGTGAATTTGTGATGAGAATATTAAAGTAACCCCATAGTTGGTGAAATAATTGTGATTTCAATTTGTGTTTGAGATGATGGTTCTTAATGGAGTATCATAGCTCAACGAGGGGAGAAAATAAATATTGAGAAATTGTGAAGTGAAGATTATTTTGTCATCATATAGGTAGGGCCTAACAAGCCTAGTGATTCTGGGAAAGTATAACTGAATGAGTCTGATTGTGGCGGTCTGGTGTCGAGCCTTAAGGCAAGATCGTTAGACCTTGGAGGTATTCGGGTGGGGAATTCCTAGGTGACTTGGAGGTAGCACTCCAAATGTCGGGAGCTACCACGCAACACACATTTACCTCGACTGTCACGTATATGTGTCTCGGGTTTAGTTGAAGGGATCTATGAGGACAAGGCCAATTTGAATTGTCCGCTCACCGGGATGGTGGCATAGTATCAAGCCTCCTAACCAAGTACTTCAGAGTTAGAATGGTACCACATTGTGAAGTAGTGTCTAAGCTCATGCATAACATTGCATTTTATTGTAATTGTTTTGTTATTATTAATATGTATCGTGCGTGGTGATAATTTCTCTTAGACAATTTGATGTTACAGTGAAATCTATTGATTTTCCTTGATGGAATATTTGTGTAATGATACGGTCCTATTATGATTGTTTGTGTGTTCTTCTTACTTGTATTGTACTGTCATCATGATTTTGAAACTCACCTCATTCGTTGTTTGTGTTTGACTGGCAAGGCGCTGTGTTTGCAAAATCGCAGTTATAACAGGTTAATGAGTCTTGAAGTTTAAGTTTGCGAGGAACCCCGCTCTGATAGGTGATACCGGGAATAAGGGTTTTAATTTGGATTTTACTTATTTAATTAGAAATGAATTTTTGTATGAAAACCTTAGAAGTACTAGTAGGTTTTTAGAATTAAATCAAGTAATTATACTTAAATAATGCTTATCGAGATTGCACTATTTTAATGAATAAAATAAGTTTAAAGGGTTTTATTTTTATTTTTGAGAAACGTGATATCCTAAATTAAATATAAAGTTGTATTTTCTTGTAAATATATTTTTAATTATCTGCTGCAAATTTTATAGGAATATGATATAAATTATTATATATATTATTTTGGGATTTAGGGTGTCACATCGACGCTTCCATCTTATTAGAGAGAGCATCGATAGAGTATATGTGAGGATTTGCAGAGTTGCTATCTTGGAAAAACAATGTTAATCCACTTACAAAACCACTTGCTCAACAGAAGCATGATGGTCATACTAGAATTATGGGTATTAGGAGTATTTCTAGTTAGCTCTAGTGCTTGTGGGAGATTGTTAGAGTTAACCCTAGAGGCTAATATTTTTTTCTTGGTTATTATTTGTATAATGACACTTCCTATTATTTATATACTAATATGATGCATTTTAATTTATTTGTGGATATATTTAAATCATAATAAAGTCCCTAAAATAGTTAGTTTATTTAACATAAGATAAAAAATAAACAACAAGAACTTAGAGGGAACAAGAACTAGAATTAGAGGATACCGCCAATGGATACCATAAGAGGATACGACCAGATGATGCCACCAGAGACAGAAATAGAATCAAAACTAGAACCATAGAATACCACTAGAGGACACGACTAGAAGATATTATTAAAGAATGCCACCAGAGGATACAATTAGAGGGTATTAAAAGGGGATACGACTAGAGTATACCGTCAGACAGTACCACAAAGGCAAAAACATACCCAGAATCAAAGGATACCACTAGAGGATACGACAAGAAGATACCAGAAGATCATACGACTATAGGATACCACCAAAGGATATCACTAGAAGATACCAAAAGAAGATACGAGCAAAGGATGCCACCAGAGAATATCACCAAAGGCAGAAACAAAATGGAACCAGATGATACTAGAAAATCATACAACTAGAGGATACCACCAACACCAGAGAGAGAACCAAAACAAGTGGTAGAAACCGAAACAAATGATACCACTAGAGGCAAAAATGGAACCAAATATTAGATGAGGATACGACTAGAGGATACCACCAAAACAAGAGACAAAAACGAAACCAGAACTAGAGGATTCATATCTTTACTCTCCTTCATTGCCAAAGCTTGTATAGCCTATACGATTCAATCAATATTTTCCTTCAATTAGATGCATGTGAATATTACAGAATCATTTATTTCACAACCTAGACACTAGCATCTTGTCGAGATCATGCATCAAAACCAAACGCATATGTAGAGAAAACGCAAAATAAACTCGTTCATTGATAATTAAATGGGTACAAGTGCCATAGTTTTATACTCAAAATACATTGTTTTTATTGATCTATGTGAATTAAACCATTCATTGCTTCTATCAAATTATTACAATGTTGAATGAAAGTAATAATTGCAACAAGTGTGGCGGATGGAACTATTCGCGCTTCTACTTTTCTTAGGAGTACAAGGACCTCTTCGATGGCTTGGTTGGCAATGAAAGAGAGTTTTTCGCAACGATCCATCCACATTAACCCTTATTGCCAAATTATCTTGATTGCTTTCACTTGATCCATCATTTGGATACTGAACATATTTACCTCTTCTTGTTCCTTCATCCATGTATCTTGGTACATGAAAACCATTTCTTGTCTTTCATTATTTTCTCCTTCTATCCTTATCTTATATTCTACTACCGCTTTCTTCAATTTGTTGTTTCGAATATTTCAATTGTCTTTTTGCATTTTTCTCACTGATTTATGAATCTTTAAACTAATTTTTCAATTTCTCAACATTCTCTCGTGCTTGGTCTCTTTCTTCTTATCTCAAACATAAGGACTCGTAAAAGGCCCTTAAATTGTGTTGACACTTGAGCCAAAAATCTTCCTCCACATTTGCCCTCGTATTTGATCTTTTAAGGGAAATTGTCTTCTGCTCATTTTCCATTTGGGCAGTCTCATATGCTCGATGATCAATTCTTCTAGAAAATTCTTCTTTTCTTTATCCCCATCTAGAGTTGATGTTTGCAACCGTTCAATCTCTTCACTAGTAATTGTAAACTACATGTTTTTTATGACAACAAAGATCAACAATTATGATCAAAGCAAAAAGCTCAAAAAGAATTTCAAATATCTTCATTAATAAGCTTTAAATCCAAACATATTAGGTGTTTACATGTAAAGGTAAACGATACAACCAAATACCTCAAATACATGAGAACCATTAATATTTACATATGCATATAAAGTATTTTCAAAAGTCAAAATTACATTAACAAAGTATTAAAACAAATATTTTTGACAAAATACAAAAGGTATTCAAATACAGCATGTTGTAGTCGAATACAAAGTAAGTCAGAAGAAAAAGCCTCACATTTGATTTCGACTACAACCATCTGTAGTCGAATACATAGCAAGTTAGTGGCTAAAATCTTTGCATCTGTATTCGACTACGACCTTCTGTAGTCGAATACAAAGTAAGTCAGTAGAAAATTTCACGTATATGTAATCGACTACATGAAAGGTGTATTCAAATACAAGGTGCAAATTTTGAATAAATTTGAAAGTTATAAAGAGGTGTATTCGAATACACACATCCTGTATCCAAATACAACTGGATGCAATACAATTTTTCAGATCTGAAATAGCTCCATATCATTGTATTTGTTTATCAAACCTCTTGGATCATTGACCACGAATCTAAAGAGATGTTTATGGAGTATAAATACGCTATAACTTCATATCAAACATAACACAATCCTTGAATCAATACCTTGAATAACTTTGAACAAAATTTTGTTTTTTACAAAGTACTTGCATTTTAGTTTCATATCATTCTGTAAGATTCTCAAAGTACTTGAAGTATTATTAGATTGAAATCGTTATACCTCTCCTTTATCCTTATTCAAAATCATATTGTATCACTTGTAAAATAAAGTAGTACTTTCTTAAAAGTAGCTTAATCTAAGATAGTGGTGTGCTATCTTAGAAGTATTGTTAGAAGTTTGTAGCAGAAATCCTTTGGTGGGAGTTGTACATTTTCTGGCAATAAGTGGATTAATCTCGTGTGGTGTGCAAGAGGACTGGATGTACCCTTGGTTATAAGGGGAACTAGGATAATTCTACTGTGCTCATTTATTTACTGCACTTACTTATTATTAGTCATTATATTAACTCAGAAAATTCAACTACCATATCACTGAAAACAAGAAAATACCCTAACACCTAATTCACCCCCCCCCCCCTTTTAGGCGTACCTTGGTAGTTACAGTAATAGTGGGTTGCATCAGTGTTTCATCGACTGCCTCTGATGTACGACGAAAAGGTAGTTTGATCTCTTGGACTCTATTCTTGACCCACCTTTGTAGCAATCATCCACACCACAACTTCTACTCCTTAGCTCCTTCCTTTTTTTGATTATCATATCCCAAGATTTACGTATTCTTCACAAATCTTCAATTTTTTCTGGTCCCATGTCATAAAGAATAAAATGGATTTTAGTATTGGTGCTTGATCCCCTATGATGGGATACCCAGTTGTCTCAAGGCCAATATTAGGTTATAGTTCACACAACCTCTAATTTCGATAAGTGGCACATTAGGTTAAGGTTCTACATTGGTATATTACTTCTTTTACCTCTCACTATTTCACATATTGAACTATTTTTTTAGTAAGATTTACCAATCTCCAAACCCATTTTTGATTATTCTTTATGTCAACATAATAATTCTTGAAATCATTGATAGACAACGCTTTTGGCACCCATTATCACATAAATGATTTACCAATCAGACATACAAAACTAGTAGAAAAAACAAAATTATCTTGTCTTTTTTCTCATGACAATAGTTAAGTGTATACTACACATCAGAGCCTGGTTTGGCTTTGGTGGGGGAGCAAAAAGCACTTGGATCAAGTGGATCAAGAGCAAAAAGGACTTGGATCAAGTTCAGTGGTGGGAACTCATAATTGAGGGGGAGATTTGTTGGAATTCAATTATGAGTGGTTAGTCCCACACTGACTAGGAATGAAGGCTATATTGGATATATAAGGAGAATGACCCGTGAACCTAATGCCTTAAGGTTTTGGATTGAGATGTGGTGTCTAAATCTCTTAAGAATCCTTGATGTTTAGTCCCACATTGACTAGGAATGAAGGCTATATTGGATATATAAGGAGAATAACCCATGAACCTAATGCCTTAAGGTTTTGGGTTGAGATGTGGTGTCTAAGTCACTTAAGAATCCTTGATGTTTAGCCTATTTCGGATGTCGCTCTCCCATGGACTCCCCAACAGAGATGCGACGACATAGACGGTTTGCTGAATAAAACCAATTACATGCATAAAATTAAAAGTGAGACTTTAAAAAGTAGAAACTTTATGAGATCCTATGACATTGCTTTTTTGATAAGCGCGTTAAAATACACTATGACAACACTTATAACAAAAACGCTTTAAATATTATGATCATATGTCAGTGCTTTTATAAAAAACGTTGTTAAAGGCTTTGTTATTAGTACATATGACATTGTTTTTCAAAAAAACATTGTCTAAGACTCCGTGTATTTTTAAAACATAATACAACAATATTTTTATTTAACAATCGCTATTAAAGATGTGCTATAAAATTCATATTTTGATATAGTATACTCATCATGTTTTCATGGAACCCTTACTTCGGATTGTATTTAATTTATTGTCAAACAATGTTTTAAACTCATTGACCAAAGTTAACCTTATGAAGTTATGCCCAGGGAACCAGTTTAATATAGGTGGAAGTATGCATTTCGAAGTTTCATGGGTGATTTGAAGCGATTAATAAAAAATAAGACTAAGGTAGAACGGAAATGTCAGTATTATATTTTTCACCCAACCTTTGCAATGTTGGTTTAGCCTTATAGCTAATCCTATTTGTTGCAATAAATCTTTATTCTATTTTATTGTTAACGTCGCATTGAATCAATAAATTGAACGATTATGTATTTTTGTATAGATATCTTTTATTCGCAACTATAAATATTGTTGAATACAAAAATAAAAAATGTAACATTTAATTAACTAAACGATGTCTCCAATTAAATTACACTTTAACGCTATTTTAATTTTTTAAGTTAGCTTCTAAAATATATCAACAAATTTCTATATGGCTAAATATGGTTTCGAATAATCATATATACAAATAAAATTCAATTTTAAATTAATGTAAATTTTAATTTTACTCTATCAATAATAGTTAATGTATCTTTTTGGTCCTAAAATATGGTTTGAATTAATAGAAAAGACTCACATGTGTGGAGAGCCAATGATAATAAGGGACAACACATATAACTCAGATTGAGACATTGCAAACCCATTTGAGCTCCAAACTAGTATAAAATATGATTATTCTTTATATGTAATGTAGAAACATTAAAACAACTTATGAAAATGGTTTCGAATTTCTTAACCTTACTAATGTTGTTCCTTGCTGCTCTTATCCTTGTTTCACAAGGACTTGCTGATGTAAGCCCACAAATCTCCAAGACACCAATTCCTGAACCACCTAATTACGATAAAGAAGGAGAACTCGACATGATGTGGCAAGTTTTACGCGACCGCTTTCGCAGGCGCTCTCCCCCTCCTGTAAAGATTCATCCTCCCCATATTCCATGGCATCCTCCTCCACCAGTACGTAAAAGACGTTTTTTTTTTTTTAAGAGACATTAAAATCACCCAAATGTCAAATCCATTTCTAAATTATCCATGCAACAAAACATATTAATATCTATTTAATAAGAGGAACAAGTTACCAATGTGTCATGAATGAAATCATGATTAAAAAATTATGCTCTTTTACTCCAAATTTACAAATAAATAAAATTGTGTTGCTACTTATTGATCTTTTAGGTCATTTGTAATCACAAATACTTCAATAAATCATATTTAAGTATAAATTTATGTTCTATTTTGCTACACCATGTGTCTATAATAAATTAAATAGGCTTTGTATAAAGCGGTTTGACTTATATAAAAATTTACGGCCTTATAACTATTATATACTCTTTTTAGATTTTTTTATTATTTATTTAGATAAGTTAAAATATATATTACAATTAAAGATAATAAAAAAAATATCGGGGAACTAATAACACACTAGTTACTTAATATTTCTTTTTCTTTTTCTTTTTCTTTTCATATGATTGTCTACAAAGAAGTCACTTCATTTGTCTTTTTATACATTGAAGAGCTAATTTAGGAGCAATGTTTCAATCAAATTATTTATAAACATGCAGAACTATAGTTTCAAAAGCTATGCAAATGCATTTTGTAATGTTGTAATATGTGATGATCAAACCTATAATTTTTATTATATTCTCAAAAAATAATTAATGTTTTTTTTCTTAAAACTAAATCTTTGGCCTGTCTATTGCATTTTTGCAAAGGAAAAAATAAACATTATTAATGGTCAGTAGGGGGTGGAAATAGGTTAGACCGTCAGTTAGAGGTCTGCGGTCAGCCTACTTATGGTCTGGTCTGGCCTGTTTAACAAAAATGTTAGGTTCAAACTATTTTTAAAGCCTATTTGTTTAAATAGGGCAAATTCAAACGTATAAAAAAGTTTTTTATACCTGACAGGCCGACCTATATATATTATTCCTATATTTTTTTTTTATTATTGTGTATTAATAATATTATTCCTATTTTGAAGCCTATATCAATATATCAATTAGGCTATCACTCAATGGTCATTCCATATCCAGTAACAATTCATTATTCTCCCTGTCCTTTTCTTCTCCCGTTCTTTTCAAGTTCAATTCTTCATATTATTATTTAATTATTATACTATGAAAGATTTCAATATTTAATACTTCAAAATCTTAATTTTTTTTTTTAATTTTATCTTTGTATTCCTTAAATAAAGTTAGCCTTTGTAAAATCTCTTAAAACTTTTCTAGAAACTCCATTGAAGTTGTTCTAGTTTTAGGTTTTATAAATAAAAATAAATCATAAATCAAACCAGTATATGTGAGTTTGTAAAAAATAGTAAAAAAAATGCATAAAATAGGTGCAGTCCCTTTAGAAGTGTTTTAGAGTTGATAATAATATTAATTATATTATTACTGAATATGTCCGAGTTTTTTTGAGAGAATTTGTTTGAGAGGTAATAATGGGTGCGTTGGTTTCACGAAAAAAAAAATATATTCTTTGAAATCAAAAATCATATTTTAGGGTTTAAATGGTGTTTGTTTTAGAATATTTTAAAATCACTTTGTTACAAAAATCATTTTTTGTTTAATATAATTTTTTGTTTAATATATATATATATATATATATATGTACATTAGTATTGATATGTGGAGAGCATCATGTAAATTGGTATGGGTAGAGCATCATGTAAATTGGTATGGATAGAGCCTCATGTTGCTTGATATGTGTATATGGACTAATTATAGAATCATTTTTTTTTCTTGAAAAGTTGTTGTATTGATTAGGTATTATTTTATTAGATTTGATTAGTTTTTTTTGTATATAAAGTCTTAGTTTAGCATATTTAAAAAAACGTAAAATATAATATTTAAATGTTTTAATGTGAATAAGACTTTTAAATTGGCTTTTTTGTCAGGTCAGACTTTTAAAAAGGGTAGAGCAGACCGAAAAAAAAAAAAGTCTATGATAGGTCATAGGTTAGACTTAGGCCTAAAGAATTAATTGTAGGCCAAACTCAGACATTTCAAAGTCTGACTTGACCTGACCTATTCCTACCCCTAATGATTAGTAACTCATATTTTAACTTCTGTATTTTCTTGTTCTATGTTTAAACATGTAGATTTTGTAATATTGATATGGTAATAAAGCATATCAGCATCGCTTGGAAAATAGAAGCAGATTTTTGAAATCCAAGGTAGCCAAAATTTTAATATTATCCTTTGTTCCACTATAAGCATCACTTTTGCAAAAGAAAATTAATTGAAAATAAATATCACTTTAAATTTTAAATATGATATTAATGACTGTAGTCCGAATCATACTCTTATTAATAGTATGTGCCCCACACTCAAGTAATATATATACTTTGTATTTATGATAATGGTCAACACATCAATGCATGAAGAGGATAATCTGGAGTCGCACACGGGTCAAATACAAGTGATAAAATGTAGATAAATGTAATAATTCAAGTTGTTTGTATGGACTAATGATATGATAATATTAGCCAAATTGAAAGTCATAATTAAAAAAGGGGTTTTTAGATTTTTTGTTCGAATAGATTAAAAAATTTATTAATCCACTAATTCGAGAGTTTCAAACTTATCATAGATTCTACCAACGGATTTAATTTCTAAATTGTGACTCTATTTCTTATTTGACTATAGAATTGATCAAACAAGCGTAATCAATCCTATGTGAATTCGATTTCTTTGACTAGATTAAGCATCACAATTAGAATATCAATATAATCAAATAAACATAAATAGAATCATGAAGCAAAATTGACAGTGTAACCTGAATCTCAAGGTGTTAATGAAACTTTGAACTCATGGATTAGTCTTATGAAACAAATGGCCCACTACTTAACCTAAAACTTTGTACTCAGTCTTTGGACTTGTAAAACAAATGGTCCGCTACTTAAAATTAGTAATAAATAAAAACCCAGATAATCAAATATGCAATTTAGACCCAACAAAGTTCAACATTGGGTTTTTATTCCAACAGAGCTCAAGTTATGGTCTACAGCGCGAACATGAGTTAATATGTAAATAATAAAATTCAAATTCAATTCGACCCAAAGTTTAAAAACAAGCTAAAAAAATTAATCTAAGCTATACAACTCTTTTAAAATGCCACAGTAAAAAGTTAAAAACATGTGCCCAAATTATTTGATCAGAGGATAATTTAGTAAAAATAGTATTACCTTTGTTTTCTTTTATTGTCAATCTAACTCACATTTAATTTGTATTGCGCATCATGCGTTGAAACTATTTTCGAATTTGAGTTCACGTTTGGTTTTTGTTTTTGGGTCTGGATTATGATTCATGTTTGGCTTTTGATTCGTGTTTGGACACTCTATTGATGTTGGCTTCTAATTCACATTTGGTTTATTTAATCTAATTGATGGTTCGATTTGTTTTCCATTTAGTTTCTTGTTGTCATTGTTGTTAAGTTGTCGGTTGCTGTTGGGGTTGACATTATGGTTCTCTCGTCAATTGTTGTCATGCATAAATAACGCATATGGTATGTTCTTCATGACTTATGCTTGCAAGGATTGTCACAAAAACTCCTCTGACCAACATAGTTGTGTCGGTCAACACTCTACAATCCATAGTTAAATTTTTGCCGTAAGCTCTCCAAAATTCATGCACCATTCAATTGAGTTAATTACCAAAACTCTGCATCTAAAAGTGCTATCAAAATTCGAGAAAATGAATATCAACTAGTTTTGGCAATTTACAAGAATAACCTTCATCGTAGAGTTACGATGTCGACAGGAAATACACCAATCATTTTATGAAATTGACGTCAAAAGCTTTAAAAAATATGGAAATCGATTGGTTCATGGCACGTGGTTCTCCTTGAGAAATTTTTTTGAGTTTTCCTTGGCTTATCATGATGATTTACAAAGTGTTTGAACTGTTGGAAACTGGAATATGAAACCCAAATACCTCAAGAATATTGAAAGCCAAAGATCATTTGCACAATCCCTTCTAGTATTAGCATCCATTTATATCTTGACGAAACAACTGTTGTGGAATCTTGAGATAGACTTTAAGAACCTTTTTAAAATCATTGTCATGAGCAGAAAACCCCTTTAGCCAATGATCATGTAAGCCCCAAATTTCACTATAAGGGTTTACGTGTTTACCTCTTAAAACATTGAGGAGAAAGATCACCAACATGAAACATCTCTTTTGAATCATGCTTTAACTTTGATCACCGACGTGGAAACTATCGGCATCTCTACATAGCCTACATGAGCACAAAACGGAACACGGTACTAGTCAATCTATGAGGGTAGTGGCAATCATGATTACTTGGAGAGTGTGCAATTCCTCTATTTATAGAGAATGAGCCACTAAAACCTTAAAACTCCTATTTTGGGCTCAAGCCAAAATAAGTTCTAAAAATTATATTAAATTAAAATATTTTAATTAAATATAGATTATTTATTAAATTAAACTATGTTTAATTAAATTGAATTAATTGTCAATCCTCCTCATTTATTTAACCAAATCATATTCAATTACATAAATTAAATAATAAATCATATTTAGTACGGTTAACATCTAATTAAATCAAATCTTATTAAATTTAATCATTCAATCATCTAACAATACTTTATGCATGTAACTCTTATAGATCTCGTTAGAAAATCAGTGATACAATTTAAATTTTATTGCGACAATTATTTACCGTGCATGAATTGTCCATTTGTTCAAATATCTAATTGAATACAAGTCACAATATATGTCATCCTTGCAATGATCAATTCTTTATTTCTCAATCCCCGTGTAGATGCGTAAAACTAATAGACCCAATATCAAATATTGATCCATTCTAGTATGGTCATGCATTTACACGGTGTCGCTCTATCAAGTGGCCTATGACATAACTATTGTTATATAGAAAAAACAAATCCTATCTACATCACACACACTCCTCCACATGAGTAAAATGTCTTATGCCTCAGCAATATGATCTATCATATAAGCCATGATATGTACTAGACAGATGTCCAATATCCGCTGAGCATGACGAACATGTATTAATCATATATCTTGGTGAAGGTCACTGAACCACAGCTAAGAACATCCTAAAGTATTTGAGAAGGACTAAGGTTTCATTGCTTAGTGTATGGTGATGAGAAAGAACTCATCCTAAAGGGTTACACTGATGCTAACTTCCAAACTGATAAAGATGACTCAAGATCGCAGTTTGGCTATGTGTTTCGTCTGAATAGTGGCATTGTGAGTTGGAAGAGTTCAAAGTAGGAGACAAACGTTGATTCTACTACAAAGGTCAAGTACATTGTTGCCTCTAATGCAACAAAGGAGGTTGTTTGGTAAAAAAGCTATTGTTGACCTATATATAGTTCTTGGCCTTGTGGATCCAATTGACTTTATTGTGAAAATAACGATGCAATTGCGCATTTTAAGGAACTCAAATCCCACTAGAGATCTAAACACATGCTTCGACTGTAACACCCTAAATTTTATATTAAACTATTTTATTAGTTAAGTATGATTTTAAATAATTAATTTAATATTAAAATTATTTTTTAATATATGATAATAAATTTTCTGACAAAATTTTGTTATATAGGTGATTTCTATGATGTGCTAGTTTTATAAATCTTAGATTACATGATCAATATAAATAATGAATATTATATTTTATTATTTGATATATTTTTAAAAAATAGTAGTATTTTAGTGTAATATATATTTTAAAGAAAAATATTTTATACGATTTTATGTGTAAATACGTGTATCCAATTAATGTAATACTTTTAGGTGCGTTTGACTGATGTTAAGTATGCACGTAGTTATATTTCAATTATTTATAACTATTTTCTATTTTTAGTTATTTTTTTAATAAACAATTATCATGAGATAGTAGTGATATTGTGTTTGATTTACTTTATTTTTATATACTGGCTATGACATTGTGATTTTATATATATTTATTAAGATTTAGTAATTAATATAAAGTGTTGATGTTATATTTATTTATTTTATAATTTCGACTATTCTCTAGTGATGGTAATATTTTAATTTGAGTATTTGAAAAAAGATAAATATTATTATAGGGATTATTTTAAATATGAAATTTTTTATTATTAATGCATTTTAAAAGATTAACTATTTTTATTTATAAATTATTATTTTTGAAATAGTTATAATACTTTATTAACGAAATTGTGTTTTAAAAAAATAAGATAAAATAAAACTAGTAAAACCTAAAAGGAGACCAATGGGTTTGGTTCATGTATGAACCCTAATTGTTAATAAAATAAAACAAACAAAAAAGAGAAGGGAGTTGAAAGGGCAGCCGTAAAACTAAAGAGTAAACACAACAATAATGCTATTGTTTCACACCGGTGATCCATAACTGTTCCAGAAAACTCTCTCCATTTTCATCCAAATTTGAGTATGTTATTTCATTCATTTAACTCGTCAATTAAATATAATTTTCCTGATTTTTAGCAACCCCAATTTCTCTCTAAAATATCCGACTTCTTCGTTTGTAGAATTCGTTATTTTGCACCGTTTTCCTTCACCGTAAGTCCGATTTGAGTGAAACCAACGCCAAAACGACCGTGTAAAAAGTGGCTATATTATCCACTGATTGGGTTTCTGATTTATGGTAATTTTCCTTGACTGAATTATGAATTTAGTTTTTAGAGAATCTTCTCATAATTTATTTTTAACGTTTACCCATAAACTGTCGAGTTAGATCAATTGAAGGACAAAGAGTCAATGAACAAAGATTGTTTGCTCGTGAAATGGTATTCGTGTGTGAAAGCTTCAAAATAAGGTAAAGGATGAGAGAGCGTTTGAATTCATGAGTATAATACAATTTGAGATGAACGAGAAAACCGTATTTCCCAACAATTCATTTGGGGCTCGTTACGTACGGCAGTAGCCATTTAAGTGATAAATTAATTAATGTTAAAATATGGGAATTATGAGATTAAAATATGGAATAGCAATATTTATAAGGTTTTGATTGATTTAACTTCACTAAATGTGTGGTATTGGATATTATTGTGATGTTTGATTTTATTTTTACTAAATGTCTGATATTTGATATTATTGTGATATTAGATGTTGAATGAATTTTATGTATAAGTTTGATTAGACGTGTTTATGTGATGTGATGATAAAAAGTGAATTTATTTTGATACATTTATGTGATTATGATGATGTATAATTAATAATAACGATGTTATAAATTTGTGACAAGCCTATGTGATGAGTTTATGTGATGAGATATGATTAATGATAGTGATATTGTGATGAGAATATTAAAGTAACCCCATAGTTGGTGAAATAATTGTGATTTCAATTTGTGTTTGAGATGACGATTCTTAACGGAGTATCATAGGTCAACGAGGGGAGAAAATAAATATTGAGAAATTGTGAAGTGAAGATTATTTTGTCATCATATAGGTAGGGCCTAACAAGCATAGTGATTCCGTGGAAGTACAAGTGAATGAGCCTGATTGTGGCAGTCTGCTGTCGAGCTTTAAGGCAAGATTGTTTGACCTTGGAGGTATTCCGGGGGGGGAATTCCTAGGTGACTTGGAGGTAGCACTCCAAATGTCGGGAGCTACCACGCAACACACATTTACCTCGACTGTCACGTATATGTGTCTCGGGTTGAGTTGAGGGGATCTATGAGGACATGGCCAATTTGAATTGTCCGCCCACCGGGATGGTGGCATAGTATCAAGCTTCCTAACCAAGTACTTCAGAGTTAGAATGGTACCACATTGTGAAGTAGAGTCTAAGCTCATGCATAACATTGCATTTTATTGTAATTGTTTTGTTGTTATTAATATGTATCGTGTGTGGTGATAATTTCTCTTAGACAATTTGATGTTATAGTGAAATCTATTGATTTTCCTTGAGTGATTTTGACATTTGAATGTGATATTTTCTTGATGGAATATTTGTGTAATGATACGGTCCTATTATGATTATTTGTGTGTTCTTCTTACTTGTATTGTACTGTCATCATGATTTCGAAACTCACCTCATTCGTTGTTTGTGTTTGACTGGCTAGGCCCTGTGTTTGCAAAACCGCAGTTATTACAGGTTAATGAGTCTTGAAGTTTAAGTTTTGGAGGAACCCCACTCTGATAGGTGATACCGGGAATAAGGGTTTTAATTTGTATTTTACTTATTTAATTTGAATTGAATTTTTGTATGAAAACCTTAGAAGTACTAGTAAGTTTTTAGAATTAAATCAAGTAATTATACTTAAATAATGCTTATCGAGATTGCACTATTTTAATGAATAAAATAAGTTTAAAGAGTTTTTATTTTTATTTGTGAGAAACATGATTTCCTAAATTAAATATAAAGTTTGTATTTTCTTGTAAATATATTTTTAATTATCTGCTACAAATTTTATAGGAATATGATATAATTATTTATATTATTTTGGGATTTAGAGTGTCTCATCGACGCTTCCATCTTATCAGAGAGAGCATCGATAAAGGATATGTGAGGATTTGCAGAGTCGCTATCTTGGAAAAAAAAATGTTAACCCACTTACAAAACCACTTGCTCAACAGAAGCATGATGGTCATACTAGATTGATGGGTATTAGGAGTATTTCTAGTTAGCTCTAGTGCTTGTGGGAGATTGTTAGAGTTAGCCCTAGAGGCCAATATTTTTCTCTTGGTTATTATTTATATAATGCCACTTCCTATTATTTATATACTAATATGAGGCATTTTAATTTATTTGTGGATATATTTAAATCATAATAAAGTCCTTAAAATAGTTAGTTTATTTAACATAAGATAAAAAATAAACAACAAGAACTTAGAGGGAACAAGAACTAGAATTAGAGGATACCGCCAATGGATACCATAAGAGGATACGACCAGATGATGCCACCAGAGACAAAAATAGAATCAAAACTAGAACCATAGAATACCACAAGAGGACACGACTAGAAGATATTACCAAAGAATGCCACCAGAGGATACAATTAGAGGGTATTAAAAGGGGATACGACTAGAGTATACCATCAGAGAGTACCGCAAAGCCAAAAACAAACCTAGAATCAAAGGATACCACTAGAGGATACGACTAGAAGATACCAGAAGATCATACGACTATAGGATACCACCAAAGGATATCACTAGAAGATACCAAAAGAAGATACGAGCATAGGATGCCACCAGAGAATATCACCAAAGGTAGAAACAAAATGGAACCAGATGATACTAGAAAATGATACAACTAGAGGATACCACCAACACCAGAGAGAGAACCAAAACAAGTGGTAGAAACAGAACCGGATGATACCACTAGAGGCAAAAATGGAACCAAATATTAGATGAGGATACGACTAGAGTATACCACTAAAACAAGAGACAAAAACGGAACCAGAACGAGAGGATTCGTATCTTTACTCTCCTTCATTGCCAATGCTTGTATAGCCTCTACGATTCAATCAACATTTTCCTTCAATTAGATACATGTGAATATTAGAGAACCATTTATTTCACAACCTAGACACTAGCATCTTGTCGGGATCATGCATCAAAACCAAACGCATATGTAGAGAAAACGCAAAATAAACTCGTTCATTGATAATTAAAAGGGTGCAAGTGCCATAGTTTTATACTCAAAATACATTGTTTTTATTGATCTATGTGAATTAAACCATTCATTGCTTCTATCAAATTATTACAATGTTGAATGAAAGTAATAATTGCAGCAAGTGTGGCAGATGGAACTATTCGCGCTTCTACTTTTCTTAGGAGTACAAGGACCTTTTCGATGGCTTGGTTGGCAATGAAAGAGAGTTTTTCGCAACGATCCATCCACATTAACCCTTATTGCCCAAATATCTTTATTGCTTTCACTTGATCCATCATTCGGATCCTGAACATATTTACCTCTTCTTGTTCCTTCATCCATGTATCTTGGTACATGTCAACCATTTCTTGTCTTTTATTATTTGCTTCTTCTATCCTTATCTTATATTCTACTACCGCTTTCTTCAATTGTTGTTTCAAATATTTCAATTGTCTTTTTGCATTTTTCTCACTGATTTATGAATCTTTTAACCACTTTTTCAATTTCTCAACATTCTCTCGTGCTTGGTCTCTTTCTTCTCATCTCAAACATAAGGACTCGTAAGAGGCCCTTAAATTGTGTTGACACTTGAGCCAAAAATCTTCCTCCACATTTGCCCTCGTATTTGATCTTTTAAGGGAAATTGTCTTCTGCTCATTTTCCATCTGGGCAGTCTCATATGCTCGATGATCAATTCTTCTAGAAAATTCTTCTTTTCTTCTTCCCCATCTAGAATTGATGTTTGCAACCTTTCAATCTCTTCACTAGTAATTGTAAACTACATTTTTTTTATTACGACAAAGATCAACAATTATGATCAAAGCAACAAGCTCAAAAAGAAGTTCAAATATCTTCATTAATAAGCTTTAAATCCAAACATATTAGGTGTTTTCATGTAAAGGTAAATGATACAACCAAATACCTCAAATACATGAGAACCATTCATATTTACATATGCATATAAAGTATTTTCAAAAGTCAAAATTACATTAACAAAGTCTTAAAACAAATATTTTTGACAAAATACAAAAGGTATTCGAATACAGCATGCTCTAGTCGAATACAAAGTAAGTTAGAAGAAAAAGCCTCACATTTGTATTTGACTACGACCATCTGTAGTCGAATACATAGCAAGTTAGTGGCCAAAATATTTGCATCTGTATTCAACTACGACCTTCTGTAGTCGAATACAAAGTAAGTCAGTAGCAAATTTCACGTATCTGTAATCGACTACATGAAAGGTGTATTAAAATACAAGGTGCAAATTTTGAATAAATTTGAACGTTACAAAGAGGTGTATTCGAATACACACATCCTGTATCCGTATACAACTGGAAGCAATACAATTTTTCAGATCTAAAATGGCTCCATATCATTGTATTTGTTCATCAAACCTATTGGATCATAGACCATGAATCTAAAGAGATGTTTATGGAGTATAAATACGCCATAACTTCATATCAAACACAACACAATCCTTGAATCAATACCTTGAATAACTTTGAACAAAATTTTGTTTTTTACAAAGTACTTGCATTTTAGTTTCATATCATTCTGAAAGGTTCTCAAAGTACTTGAAGTATTATTGGATTGAAATCGTTATACCTCTCCTTTATCCTTATTCAAAATCATATTGTATCACTTGTAAAATAAAGTTGTACTTTCTTAAAAGTAGCTTAATCTAAGATAGTGGTGTGCTATCTTAGAAGTATTGTTAGAAGTTTGTAGCAGAAATCCTTGGGTAGAAGTTGTACATTTTCTGACAATAAGTGGATTAATCTCGTGTGGTGTGCAAGAGGACTGGACGTACCATTGGATATAAGGGGAACCAGGATAATTCTACTGTGTTCATTTATTTACTGCACTTACTTATTATTAGTCATTATATTAACTTAGAAAATTCGACTACCATATCATTGAAAACAAGAAAATATCCTAACACCTAATTCACCCCCCACCCCGTTAGGCGTACCTCTGTACTTACAGTAATAGTGGGTTGCATCAGTGTTTCATCGACTGCCTCTGGTGTACGACGAAAAGGTAGTTTGATCTCTTGGACTTTATTCTTGACCCACCTTTGTAGCAATCATCCACAACTTCTACTCCTTAGCTCCTTCCTTTTTTTGATTATCATATCCCAAGATTTACGTATTCTTCACAAATCTTCAATTTTTTCTGGTCCCATGTCATAAAGAATAAAATGGATTTTACTTTTGGTGCTTGATCCCCTATGATGGGATATCCAGTTGTCTCAAGGCCAATATTGGGTTATAGTTCACACAACCTCTAATTCCGATAAGTGGCACATTGGGTTAAGGTTCTACATTGGTATATTACTTCTTTTACCTCTCACTATTTCACATATTGAACTATTTTTTTAGTAAGATTTACCAATCTCCAAACCCATTTTTTATTATTCTTTATGTCAACATAATAATTCTTGAAATCATTGATAGGCAACGCTTTTGGCACCCATTATCACATAAATGATTTACCAACCAGACATGCAAAACTAGTGGACAAAACAAAATTATCTTGTCTTTTTTCTCATGACAATAGTTAAGTGTATACTACACATCAACGAGGATGGTGGTTGTAGGATTTTCCCTTTTATTCTTTAAAGCTAAGAAGACATTGATTGATGTTAAATCTTTAATTTCTTCATCACTCAAGAATAGAACAATCCCATAGGTGGTGAGAGTTAATACCTCCATAAAAGCCCCACAACCTTGTGCTTTAGCTAAATGATAAGCTCTTTCTTAAAAATACTTCCTTACGAAACCAAATGTCCCTTTTTTCCTTTGGTTATTCAAATCTTCCTCTTCAATCCTTAGTATCTCAGTAACTTTGGATATGGATGGATAATTTCCCGTGTAACGATAAGGTTTCCCTTATTCTAAGGAGTAGGGAAAAATTGGTCGAAACTCTTCCAAAGTAGGTGCAAGTTGGAAGTCTTGAAATGTGAAACATCTCAATGGAGTGTCGTAGAATTGAGGTAAACTCTTAATAGCTCCTATTTCTATGTCCACATCCAATAAATCAAGAATATTTCCATATTTCTTAGTAAAGTTTAATTGGTGATTAAGCACCAACAACTTACGAATTCTTTTTAAACTATCAACTTAAGGATTTTTGGCCTTCACATTTAGAGTTTTCTTTAGCATTAGGATTGTAGTTTCATTGTTGGATCCCATTTTCAATCAAAGATATCCACAATCTAGTTTGGAATTCAACGGTTCTCTAATGGACCTACATAAAAATAAACGATTATGAATATTGTATGATATAATATTTTTGAAAATAATTTTTAATGCACAGAACTATAAAAAAAATTAAATTTTATTAATAACGATAAAAACTATTTGCATGGGTCAAAAAAGAAAAATTGAGAGGTATACTGAGTTGGACGATGGAAAACAATCATGCCATTTTAAAGCAAAAAGGCTAGAACATGACTTAGATACAGTATATCCAAAATTGGAGAAATCTTCAAGTCTATAAGCTTATTAATTCGTCAACACTTTCTTGGGTGAGTTCTACAATCCTAAAAGTCATTGGTCTCTAAAGCCGAGTACTCGTATTGAAATATTACTACAAATAGAAAGTACATCCAAAATGTAGGTATTTCTAACGGAGTCACACTCTAGACGAGATTTTCGCAATAACCAAATAAGATGTATATCCAAAATGATTACCACTAAATCTCTAAATAAACTTAAGCTTCACTCAGGCCTGACTATAAGGTCTCCCTCATAAGTTTATGTATAAATGAATGTGTAATGTGTGAAGAGAATCACAATATAATAAATGAAGTAAAAAAAAAATTGTACAGATGATTATGTTAGGTTTACCCCTCTAAGGGTCCCTAGTAGAGTCGGCAGCTGTCGCAGCCTAAAATTTCAAGTGTTCCTGGAATTCAATGGAGTCGTCAGCAAAGTTTATTTCAAGATAGAGAAAACATTGGAAAACCTTTAAAAAAAAAAGGTTTTGGAACCAAATTTGGGGTTCGGGAGTGGAATATGCGTAGAGAAGGTATTAGCACTCTACAACATCCGTTAAAATACAGTTACCTATAATTAGTTGTGTAAAATTATTGTTAACTTATATATATATATATATATATATATATAAATGATTATGTTGCTAACATCATTGTCATTGGAATCATTATCATGTTTATTTTACTTTAAAAGGAATGGAAAATCTAACAAGTCTTTTATGCTTAATTTTGTAAATAATTAGAAAAATAAAGACAAAATTAGGTATCAACAATAGACAATGAGTGGTATCTAGCATGCATCATTGCTATCCAATTAATGAGAAAATCGATGATACGATTTTAACCTTACCATGACCACTATTTATTGTGCAGTAATTGTCCTTTCATCCAAATGACTAAATTGATCACAGTGCATTACAAGTGACATCCTTGTTAGATCCATTAATTTATTTCTCGATTCCCGAATATACATACAATCGCTAATGCAACCAATATCTTGTATTGGTCAATTTTGGTGTGGCCACACACATTCAACACATCACTCTATTGAGAATGAGAATCCCAAGACACAACTCCTACTATTTAGGAGGGATAAATCATATCTGCATATCTCACGTCCCTCTCCAAGTTGGGATTGTAGTGACTTTAAGTCGAAGGACTACTCACTATGGTCACATGAGAATCGTTAATGAAACTTGCATAACTATTATGCAACATTCTCATAGTGGATCAATCAAGTACAAATATTATTCCTAACATGTATACCAATGTATACCTCAAATGGATGTTAAAAGTTTTTTTCTAAATGGTTATATAAGTGAAGAAGTCTATGTTAAACAACCCTTTGGTTTTGAAAGTTCAAAAGTTCCAAATCATGTTTTTAAATTTAGGAAATCTATGTATGGTCTAAAACAAGCACCTAGGGTATGGTATGATATACCTCGTAGCTTATTGCTTATAAGTAACTTTGAAAGAGGACAAGTAGATAATACACTTTATAGAAAATCAATAGAATATGACATTCTTATTATTCAAATTTATGTTTATGACATTATTTTTTAATCTACTATTGGCACTGTTTGACAAGAATTATCTAAATTAATAAAACATTTATTTCAAATAAGTATGATGGGTGAACTTAAGTTCTTCTTAGGGATACACGTTTGACAAAGTCAAAAAGGTATATACATTCAATAAACTAAATATACAAAAGAGCTTCTCAAGAAGTTTAAGATGAGGGAATGAAAACCAATGGATACACCAAAACACCTTACTCGTTCACTTGAAAAAGTCGATCCAGGAAAAAAGGTTGACCAAAAAACCTATAGAGGAATGATAGAATCCGTACTTTACCTTACGACTTCCAGACCTCACATCATGTTTAGTGTATGTGTATTTGCAAGATTTCAAGTTGACCATAGGGAATCACATTTAACTGTTGTTAAGAAAATCCTTTAATACCCAAAAGGCATTACCAATCTTACCTTATTCTACAAGAAATCTCCAAAGTACAAACTTAGTTGATACAATGGTTCTGATTATGTTGGAGATAAACTTGAGAGAAAGAGTACTAGTGGAAATTGCACCTTTTAGGTGACAACTTAATATCTTGGTTAAGTAAAAGACAAAATATCATTGCAATGTCAGCAACAGATGTTGGTTACATTTCAGTAGTTGATTGTAGTTCTCAACTACTTTGGATGAAGCATCAACTTGAAGATTACAAAATCCTAGAATCCAACATTCCCATATATTGCGATAACACTTCTGCCATATGTCTAACCAAAAATCCTATCTTGCATTCTAGAGCTAAGCACATAGAGATCAAACATCACTTCATTAGGGACTTTGTTCAAAGAGGAATACTAATTATTCAGTTTGTAGACACTAAACACCAATGGGCTGGCATATTCACCAACCTGAAGATAGGTTTGACTTCATCGAGGAAAACTTAAATCTTACCTTTATACTTGACTGATGTTGTGATAACTTCAAAGTAGTTTATTTTTACATTAGTTTATATATTTTCTTGTAATTTTTGTATACATGATATTCAAAAACCAATGAAAAAAAAGAGAAAAATGAAAGAAAGAAAATCATTTTCAAGTCTTTTTGTTTGATTACAAAAAAGGGAGAAAGATATTTGATAAAATGGAGAGAAAATGATACTTAGATTTCGGAGGAGCCCTAAGTTTGGGGTGTCAAAGAAATAAAAAGAAAAGTTGTTATAAAAAATACAACTTTTGTCATCATAAAAAATGGGAAGATTGTTGGAACCAAGTTCATTTGATACTAGAGTTTTTATGATAACAAAAATATTTTGTAAGAACAATATATTTAATTCAAAGAGTATGAAAGAAGATATGGTCAAGATTTGAAGAAGATTTGATCAAGATTTATTTACAACAAAATATGAACATAATCATTCTGAAGAATTTACAAATGTAATATGAACAAAATACGAATATAATCAATCTGAACAAAATATAATTCATAATTAAACAAGGACTACATTGAAGTCCAAAGTTTAACTATCAATAGACACTCAAGGTTGAAGAAGAAAATCATCGAAAAATAGAAAAGAGTTGTCTTAGAGTTCAAAGAGAGAAATACTTGTTCAAGTTAAAATTATTTTCTAAGTGTTCTTTTCTTAGAGTGTGAGAGTTATTATCATCATCAACTTTTAAGAAGCAACTACTCAAGTTCCAATCTTTTGTATCCAAACCGATAGTGGTTTAGTTCCTTCTTCAACCTAGGGTTTTCAGAATTTTAGGAGAAAACTTAGCTTGTAGGGTCAAGATGGTTAGTTCCTCAGAAGTATGGGGTTTTCAGACTGTTTGGAAATATTGGCTTGGAGGGTCAGATGCTTTGTAATTCATGGTATTCGAATTAGTGGATTAAAGCCTTCTGAATGAAGGGGTTGGATGTAGTTAAGTTAGTGTTGAACCAGGATAAATCTACATGTCAAATAATTTAAACTAGTTTTTTATTTATTTATTTATAAATTATCAAAAACTTGTCAACATTGGAAAATAAAACTAAACCCCACATCTCATTTTTTTCAGAATCAATTAGTAGATCAAAAAATAATATCATGACATAATTCTAAATAATAAGAATGTCATCTTATTGATTTTCTAAACAGAGTAGTGTGTACTTGTGCTATTTCAAAACTATTTTTAAGCAAGAAGCTAAGTCTATCATACTATGTGATAGTTGCTTATTTTAGACCATACATTGATTTCCTATGTTTAAACACATTTTCTGGAAATTCAGAGCATTCAAAACCTTGGGTTTCTTAACATACACTTCTTCATTTATACACCCATTTATGAAGGCACTTTTAATATTCATTTGAAATAATATAAAGTTATTATAAGCAGCAAAGGATAGTATGATACAAACAACCTCTAATATGGTCACTAGAGAAAATGTCTCAATGTAATTAATATCTTTTTGTTAATTGTCACGTGATAAAACCAGTCTGGCCTGGTTTCTGACAACTTATCCCTTCTCGTTTAAGTTGTTTTTGAAAATCCAATTGGTTCCATAAATGTTTTTCTTTAGTTTGGGTACTAGATCCCAAACATCATTCCTTTTAAGATCATTCAACTTTTCTTGCATTGCAAGGATTTATCCATGATATGTCAGTGTTTCATCAATAGAGGTATGTTTAATTGATGATAATAAACCAAACAAGGTTGTTTCCTTCAGTGATGATCTAATCTTTAGAAGATCATTATAATTTCCATTAATTAAAGTTTCAAGATGAGACGACTAGTACTTCCATCCAGTTCTAACTTATGAGTTTTTTTACTACTTCTGACTTGGTCTGATTCATCTTTTGATGTTTTCCATCTTCCTCTGATTTACTTGCTTCCTCTGGTTGTTTAGGTTCTTCTAGCTTGTCTCCATTTACATTTTATGGTTCCACTAAACCTTTAGTATCCTCAACATGCTTTCACTTTTTAAGGTCAAGTTGTTTGTCATCAAATTTAACATGTATTGACTCCTCCACAATTTGATTTTCCCTATTGAACGCTTTATAAGCAAGGTACACTTTTAGAGTATCCAAGCAAGGTACACTTTGGTGAGTGGGGATCAAACTTATCAAGGTTGTCTTTAGTGTTTAACATATAAAAGATACAACTATATTTCTTAAAGTAAGAGATATTATGCTTTTTACCCTTTCATAATTCTAATGGTGTTTTATTCAACATTGACCTAATTAAAATACTATTATGAATATTGCATGTAGTGTTAATTGCCTCTTTCCAGAAATGGTTTGCAACATCCATCTCATTTAACATGGTTCTATCCATTTCTTGAAAGGATCTATTCTTTCTTTTTACAACTCCATTTTGCTGTGGTGTTTTAGGAGACGAGAAGTTGGGTGAGATTCCACTCTCATCACAAAAACTTTCAAAGAACTTATTTTCAATTTCTCCTCGATGATCACTTCTAATTGTTATAATCCTAATACATTTTTCATTCATTTCTTGTTTGCAAAATGCAATAAACACGTTGTTGCAGTCATCTTTGTTTTCGTAAGAATTTTACACAAGGCCACCTAGTACAATCATCTATTATTACAAAGCCATATTTCTTTCCATTTACTGAAGTTGTTTTCACTAGCCCAAAGAGATCTATTTGCAAGAGCTCAAGGGGTTTGAAGGTAGAGACTAAGTTCTTAGAGGTAAAGGAGTTCTTAGTTTGTTTTCCTTTTTGACAAGTTTCACACATAATTTCAGTTTGGTAGCTAAACTTAGGTAAACCTCTAATAAGTTTAAGTTTATTCAATTTTGATATTAATCTTATGTTTGAATGACCTAACCTTTTATGCCATATTATTTTTTCTTCATTTCCTGACATAAGACACATAACATAAGCTAAACAAATCCATCTTTTTGACTAATAGCTTTGAATGATTTTTGATTAAGTATAATGTAACACCCCGATTTTCAAAGCGAGGGTGTATTTTTTTTTAACAGAAATTAAAATAAAACAGAGAAATAAATAAGGTAATACCTTTGGATAAATAATTAAGTCATCATAATTTACAAGCAGCGGAAAAGTTTCTCAAAATATGAATCCAAAATATGTACACATTAAAAGTTGGTACATGTAACCCATCGAAAATAACATGTCAAGCTGACAATATTAGTATAGGTACAGTCTTCCATTTTAAAATAAATACAATTCAAAAGAAAGA
>NC_021164.2:14569755-14573300 GCF_000331145.2 Cicer arietinum | reverse complement strand
TTTTCAAAGCGAGGGTGTATTTTTTTTTAACAGAAATTAAAATAAAACAGAGAAATAAATAAGGTAATACCTTTGGATAAATAATTAAGTCATCATAATTTACAAGCAGCGGAAAAGTTTCTCAAAATATGAATCCAAAATATGTACACATTAAAAGTTGGTACATGTAACCCATCGAAAATAACATGTCAAGCTGACAATATTAGTATAGGTACAGTCTTCCATTTTAAAATAAATACAATTCAAAAGAAAGACGTCTGTTCCCTCTATGTCAACCTAATCTGATCATTCTCCAAAACAAACTAAACGCCCTGAGTGATCTCCACGCGCCCCGTAAGATCCTCCTAACATAGCTCCAGTCAGCCATTCCCCTCTACATTCCCATCTCACAGGGTACGAACCGGTAGGATTGTCCTGGCTCTCATCTGAGGGCAAAGCCCAGATTTCCACAATAGTTGTAAAGGGTCACCAACCGAAATAAACAGTTAACACATAACATTTAAGTTTTTAAATGCACAAATAACCTTTCCACTTAGCATGCACCTTAAAAGGGTTTTCCATATGCTGAAAAGTTCATAACACTTGCCAAATAAAAATGAAATCAAAATAAAGTTCTCAATCCATCAAGTAATACATAACTGACCAAAACATTGATAAATCAATTGAGCAATCGATTATCTAACTCAAAATAAGAATTTCTACTATGCCAGTCGATTTCCAAATCGATTTCCTGAAGGACCCCCCTAAAATTTGAACTCTGGGCTTAATTCAATCGATTGGGAAATCGATTGAATGAATAACTGAGCCCCTGTATTAATGCCAATCGATTTTGTCAGTTTTCCTGTATTCCTGTATGGCCAAATCGATTTCCAAATTGATTTCTTGAATGGTTTTGAAAAACATATTATAAAATCGATTGGCAAATCAATTATGTCAAATTAGCGAAGTCCCTGTAACTCATCCAATCGATTGGGAAATTTATTTCCCTGCATATTCTTCCAAAAACACATAAACTAACTCAATCACATTCATACACAATTCCACATCTTAACACTTAGCAATTCCCACATGATCACCACGACAAATTGGGTTTCGAAATAGTTTTGCAATCCATGACGCTTACACACAATAATCAATACATAACACTTAGCAATTTCAACACAATTACCACGACAACTCAAATTCAAAACACTCAATCATAAACTTGAATCAAACACGACTCGCGTGCCAAACACCCTAATGCAATGCGTATATGCCAAAATGCATGGACTCGGAATCCCAAACCAAAACCCTCCTCGAAGGGCCGTAAATCATAATTGTACCGCCTATCGCAGGCCAAAGTACCAATTATCGAGGTGCCACCTATCACGGGTCAGCACGATTTACTAAAAAGCGTAAACCATAAACGTACTGCCTATCACGGGCCCGTACCGTTTACCGAGGTGCCACCTATCACGGGTCTGCACGGTTTACTAAAAAGAAACATAAATCGTAAATGTACCGCCTATCACAGGCCAAAGTACTATTTACCAAGATGCCACCTATCACGGGTCTGCACAATTTACAAAAAACCGTAAATCGTAAATGTACCGCCTATCACGAGCCAAAGTACTATTTACCAAGATGCCACCTATCACGGGTCTGCACAATTTACAAAAAACCGTAAATCGTAAATGTACCGCCTATCACGAGCCAAAGTACTATTTACCAAGGTGCCACTTATCACGGGTTTGCACAATTTACAAAAACGTAAATCATAAATGTACCCCCTATCACAGGCCAAAATACTATTTATCAAGGTGCCACCTATCACGGGGCTGCACGATTTACAAAAAAAATGAAAATGCATGAGCATACTCCGACTCCATCCACGACAATCGTTATGCAAATGAAGATATTAAAAGATTCCCCATTTTTAATACTCATTTAACTCTAACAATTTTCACAACAATTGTTAAGTAAACAGAGATATTAAAAGATTCCTCATTTCTAATACTCGTTTAACTCTAACGATTTTCACTGCAAACATTAAGTAAACAGAGATATTAAAAGATTCCCCATTTTTAATACTCGTTTAACTCTAATGGTTTTCACGACAAACCTTAAGTAAACAAGGATATTAAGAGATTCCCCATTCTTAATACTCATTTAACTTAAACGATTTTCACAACAAACATTAAGTAAACAGAGATATTAAAAGATTCCCCATTTTTAATACTCGTTTAACTCTAATGGTTTTCACGACAACATTAAGTAAACGTAGACATTAAGAGATTCCCCATTCTTAATACTCGTTTAACTCTAATGGTTTTCACGACAACATTAAGTAAACGTAGACATTAGGAGATTCCCCATTCTTAATACTCGTTTAACTCTAATGGTTTTCAAATTCTACACAAGACATACTCAAACATATTCACAAATTCAATCCACAATTCACACGATACACATATCAAATTTCATAAGCATTAATTATGAATACGTCAAATACGAAGAACACAAATCATCACAACATACCATTCAAACACATCAAATCTCATTTCCTCAAAATTATACAATAATAAGTTAAATTCATTTTCCCCCAAATCAATACTTCAACCCTAACAAAATTCTTTTCCACACAACCACAGATAAGTCCCTAAATGCAAACTAAAAGTTTGGAAGGAGCTCTTAACTTAATGTTAGCTTAAACGTGCGATTACGGTACCGCGAGTAAATCCGGTAAAATCTCCGCTCGCGACGTCGCTTCTAAAGTTGGTTCCCTAGCACCATAGCATGGTGGTGAGCAACTTTCCCTTCTATCCCTTCGCGAAACGAAGCTTAGATCTTGATGAAACGTGGGAGATTGTGTTTGACGGTTTTGAAATCCCTAACACCGTTTTCGAATCCGAGAAGAAGAAAGAGGACATAGGGAAGAAGTCAAGCAGCAGGGGAATGTTTTCCTATCACTCACACTTGGTTTTCTTGAAGCCAAAGCTAGAAAAAGAAGGAGAAGGGAAGGGTTCGCGTAAAGGGGAGGATGCATTTCTCGTTTCCTCTGTTTACGTTCTCTGCCTTTCCTTTTCTAGCTTCCATATACACATATATATTACATTCTATTTATATATATATATATATATTACTTACTATATACATATATATTACTTATAATATATATTCATATATATATATATATATATATATATATATTATGATTAAAACTAAACCAATAAATATCTGACAACTCTCACATCCATCACTTCACTCTCATCTCAAACTATTTTGATAAAAATATCTACTCTCGTCGCAACTCAATTGACAGATACAATTTTCAGCAACTGAGATATTTTGAACAAAACTGCCTATAATTATAATCTTCGTAACCTAAATAAATTATTCTTCGGCAAATAATTTTAATCCAATTTCCAAAAATGTATTTTCGGTCTTTAACTCACTAAATACCGAAAACAGGGCTAAAAGTCTAAGGAATTCTACACAAAATACCCTAAAATTGTATAATTTAGGATTTAAAATTAAGGGTCTTACATTACTACCCCCCTAAAATT
>NC_021164.2:14564001-14569271 GCF_000331145.2 Cicer arietinum | reverse complement strand
AAGACATTTTTGATTACTGCAGTTGACTCATTGCCTATGTCACCAATTCCAATAATCTTTCCTCTATTGTTGTCTCCATATTTGACAAAGCCTCCTTCCTTTAATGTCAAGGACAGGAATTTGGATTTGTCACCTGTCATGTGCTTTGAGCATCCGCTATCTAAATACCATGAATGCTTAGTGGATGTCAAGCACACCTGCAACATACAATCAGAATTTTGTTTTAGGTCCCCAATTTAAATTGGGTCCTGGATGGTTAGTGTCAAACACAGATTTCTTTGCTATCCAAACTTGCTTCCATCCTTTATTGGCTAATTTTTTAAATTTGCAATTTGACACAAAATGTCCCTTTCTGCAACAGAAATGACATTTGCCATCAAAGGATGAATGTTTGTTTGGTTTAGTAAAGATGTCATACATACTCTTAGCAATAGCAGATTTTTGACCATGTTTGACATTTCTGGTTTGCATATAACCAATACCATATCTGTTTTTATTTCTTTTAACATGCATATTTGGTGTATATCCTAAACCAGATTTTTCATGAACATGTCTTTGATTGCTAAGTATGACATTCAGTTTATCTTTACTATTAGCCAACTTCAATAAATCAGATTTTAATGATGCAACATTATTTTCAAGTTCAATGCATTTTGCAGATTTGTCATGTGAATCCTTTTTCAGTTGTTCACATAAATTTTCAATTTCTTTATGGTCATTTTTCATTTGTTCAAGCATTTTCTTTGTGCTTAACAACTGTTTTATGGAATTCACATAATCATCATGCAATTCATTGAAAGCTTCTTGTAGCTCATCATAGGTTGGATTAGATTGTGAACTAACCTCATTTTCTGATTCTGAGTCGGTATTTACCATGAGACACAGATTCGCTTCTTCTTCATCCGAAGAGGCAGAGGATTCTTCGTTGTCATTCCATGCAACATAAGCTTTTCTGGTTTTGGTGACTGGTTCCTTGCCTTTTGGTTTTGTAGCTCTATTTTTGTTCTGCAATTTGTAGCATTCTGACTTTATGTGACCAGTTTTACCACATTCATAGCATGTAATGGTCTTGTTGTCAGTAGTCTTGGAGCTAGATGGTTTTCTGAATTTGTTGTCTTTCTTCTTCAGAAACTTCTTAAATTTCTTGACAAGCAACCCTATTTCCGGCTCTTCATCAGTCTCACTGCTTGATTCATCTGAGCAACTTTCTTGTTCAGTTTTTGATTGATGCGTTTGGGCTTTCAAAGACAGTCCTTTCTTTTTCCTGCTTTCTTGTTCTGACTCATCTAGTCGATGCAACTCCATTTCGTGCTCCCCGAGCTTTCCAAATAGTGTTGCAGTGGTCATTTTTGCCAGATCTTTCGATTCAACAATAGCAGTTATTTTTGGCTGCCATTCTCTGGTTAGACACCTCATGATCTTTCCGATCTACTGTTCATTCTCCACCTGTTTTCCCAGGGCATGAAGGTTGTTTATAACGTGTGTAAACCTCGTCTGTAGATCACTTATAGATTCATCTTTCTTCATGCTAAACAACTTGTATTCGTGCATGAGTGTATTTACGCGAGCTCTTTTCACATCTGTGGTTCCTTCATGTGTTTCTTGAAGAATGTCCCACATTTCCTTTGCTGATTTACAGTTTGATACCCTAAAGATTTCTTCTGCACACAAAGCAGATGTTATAATATTCTTAGCTTTAGCATTATAACCTACCTTCTTTTTATCGTCCTCAGACCATTCGGCTCTGGGCTTGGGGATCATCAAGTCATTTGTTCCAGCAATTTTGGGTATGTAGGGTCCATTTTCAATAGCATCAAGAATGTCAATACCACTGGCTTCCAGAAATATCAGCATCCTATGTTTCCAGTACATGTATGCAGTTCCATTGAAGGCTGGAGGTCTTGCAAGTGAAGCGCCTTCTCCTAGAAAATCAACTGAGGCCATATTCCTTTTATGAGTTTTACCTCTAGAAAAGTCAGGCTCTGAGGCCAATTGTTGATTATTATGACCTCGAAATAATCAGAATATATCAGTCTTTAACAAATTAAAGCAATATAGAAAATCGAATACGTCTAGCATACAATTAAGATCGAACATACAATCATACGATGCAAGATTTACTCAGATTCATACACACAGCGGAATTATAATGTGGCATACAAGATTTACAATTAAACGTAAAAGGATAAGGGATAGAATGCACCAAGGTTTATCCTGGTTCAGTTGTCAACGAGACAACCTACATCCAGTCCTGACAATCCAACTGGATTTCAGCTTTTTCTCCAATAGAAAGAATTGTGAGTTGTTTACAGATTGTCCAGTTTCCTCGAAACCTATCTATCTAACAAAATCTCTTTCCTATTGCTTAACCCCTTGATCTTTGCAGTCACTCAGCAGACTCGCACAAGATCAAGTCAAGCTCCTTCTTGATGAGGCCTCTCACCCAAGATGATCGCCACCAATTTCTAGCTGGAATTTTCGCAGTCGTTTCTTTACAAAGTATTTATTACAAGCAAAATAAAAGAAGTACAAAAAGTGTCTTCAATCTTGATCAATGTATCTCACACGAATCTGGTTGTTCAATGATTGTTTATGAGAACATTGTCTTTTCTCTCAAGAATACTTTTTCAGCTCTCTCAATGATTATGGATAATGTTTTTGGCTTTGATCTGAAAAAGCAATATCAGAAGTATATGTTCTTAAGAGTTCTTCAGTGTTCTGAAGTATATTCAAAATGTTTTTCATGTGTTAATGAGAGAATGATTGAAAACAATTTATATAGTTTCTGAAAAACAACTAATAAATCAATTTACCAATCGATTCATTAAAGTGATAAAACAGCTCTAATCGATTTGCCAATCGATTATCGCGAGTCTTGTTTTTCTTGAATCTTGAAACTACATAAACTAATCGATTTCCCAATCGATTCTTTTAAAAACTCTTTTCAGTAAATTATGTTCAGACTTATATGAATCGATTTCATAATCGATGTCAGGTGTTTTGTTTCAATAAAACACCCACCAATCGATTTATTAAGTCTCATAATCGATTTACAAATACGCAGAATCGATTTGGCCACAAGCTGAAAGTTCAATGTGATTTCAAAATATTTCTTTCAATCGATTTGCCAATCGATTGTGTTTAAGACAGTGACTTAGCTATTTTCAAGTCAATCGAAGTGCCAATCGATTTGGTAGTATTTGCCTGAAAAGTTCTTACCAGATGCTTAGTTCAAAAGGACTAAAGTCCAACAATCTCCCCCTTTTTGCATAAGTGACAAGCATACAATTTTAACTTGAGTTGAGCATTTCAAGACATAATATTAACAACATTTCATAGCATCATATGTACCATTGTCAGATCATAATTATCAGAGCATTAGATCAGATCTAACAGTACACATGCTATTTATCAAAAATCAGAGCATTTTAATAATTCATTCTTATCAGAGCATAGTATCAAAATTATGCAGCAACAGTCATAAGCAAGTAATAATTTTTCTCTCCCTTTGTCAGTTAAGGCAAAAAGGCAGAAAAAAAAATTTCTCCCCCTATGTTAATGAACATAAGCACTGGGGATTGAAATCATAAAACATTGTGTATCAGAGCAATAAATGAGCATATTAAAGATTTATGACAAATGAATTCAGAGAGAAATGGGATAAACGTTCTAATGCATTATAGATATAGATGAAATGAATTCATCAAGTCATTACAAAACAACCTAGATCCTAAACTCCTAATCTCCTAAACTAGGCTGGTCCTCACTATTATCTACGGGAGAGGCAGAGACCGCTGTATTACACTCAGCAGGTGTCTCCTCAACGTGAGTCGCAGGGTGATCTAGGGGAGTTGGGTTAGGTTCCTCTGTTGCTTGACGACCGATGTCTGCGATGTCTTCAAATGACAGCTTGATGCCTAAATGTGCTTGAATAGCATCAACATCCTGAACAACAGAATTCAGGGATGTCTGGAGAGTCCTTAAATTTGCTTCCATTCTAGACTGTGATTCTAGCATCTTGGCATTGTGTGCCATCTGAGCTTCTATGAATTCCATTAACTTTGTAACAAACTCATGAGGGGTTGTTTCAGTAGCTGGTTGAGGCTGAGGTTGTGGTTGAGGTTGAGCTGGTTCAACAGTAGGCTGAGGTCTTATCCAAATACCATGTAACCTTTTCAATTGCATCTGGTTTACAATTGATTCTCCAAAAATTAGAGTGGTCTTTGCAGATTCTTCATTAACAAACGATACCTTGAAATGTTTCAGAATCTTGGTAATCAGTTGTGGATAAGGCAGCATTAGCTTACTCTGTGAAGCTTCCAGCATGTGCCTTAGCACAATCCATGCCCAGCTCATCCTGAGCTCCTTGGATAAACCCCATAATAGTAGTATATCCAACTTCTGAACTACTGCATGGTTACCTGAATGTGGTACAAGCATCCTGGTCAGCGTGTACATCAACATTCGATGTTGGACCTTCATTTGACCGATAGGCAATGAAATGGTTTCAACAAAACCATCAATCATCAGGTCCTTAACTGCAGGATGCCTGTCAACCGATTCTTCCCATCCTTCGTCAGCCGTATCAGCTTCAGAACTGCCGTCGATAGATTTTCCGTGAAATGGCAATCCTGATAAAGTAGAAAAATCATCAAAGGACATAGCAATCCTTTTCCCTTTGACCTGAGCCTTAAAACCTTCTTCAGTCAGCTTGAACGTTGAATAAAATTCCCTTATCAATCTTGGATAACTATCAAGAGTAGAAGAAAGAAAGCTCTCAAGACCGTGAAATCTCATATGGTTCTGAAACGTAAAACCGTCTGCCTCAAAATAGGCAAAATCCAGAGTCCGACCCTCATGGATTTTTCTCTTCATAAAGTCTGATGGTATGGTGGGTTCTGCGTCTTTTTCCTTGGATGCAGGAGCTTTCTTGGGAGGGGGTGTAGAAACTGGTTTCTTCTTCTTTTTCTGAGAAATTTCTTTCATGGCATCAGCCATAAGTTTCTCAGTTGGTGGTTCCTTTCTCTTTTTAGGTTTCTCTTGAATAGCAGCAGGTGCCTTGCCTTTGGCAAGAATCTTATGTGTGGGAATGGGTACTCTTTTGGTTAAAGTAGGTGGTGGTGAAGGGTTTTCACTGGTTGAAGATGATGAAGGTGAGGGAGTGCGTGCCTGGTTTGTTTAACTCGTGCCATAATCGTAGATTGAAGTAGATTGAATGTAGACAGTAACAAAATAACAATTGCAGAAACAGAGAGATGAAGCAGACAAAG
>NC_021164.2:14562850-14563890 GCF_000331145.2 Cicer arietinum | reverse complement strand
ATACAACGGCTAGTCACAACGGTCATATTGTAAATCGATTCCCAAGTCGATTTCCAGATTTACTTAATCGATGTCCAAATCGATTGTTTTAACGTTGAAAGTTGAACTAGTCGATTTCCCAATCGACGCTCGGGCAAGTTAAAAAAAAAAAATATTTTCTGAACTTTGAATTCTAGGGCCAAAGCAATTGATTCCCAAATCGATTTTGTAAACCATTTACCATGCTGGTAATCGATTCCCAAATTGATTTAACTGGAAAATCACTGCATGCACCAGAAGTGCCCTATAAAAAGATTCAAAGATCATACCTCACTAGGATCAATGATCCCTAGTTTCATCCTTATATGCAAAAAACTTTCTCTTGGTAAAGCTTTTGTGAAGATGTTAGCTAGCTGTTCGGCTGTGTTAACATACTCAAGCTTAATGATTCCATTTTGAAAGTGATCCCTTATAAAATGATGTCTTACTTCAATGTGCTTGGTCCTGGAGTGCATCACTGGATTCTTGGTAATACTTATTGCACTTGTGTTATCACACATGATAGGTACTGTTCCCAAGTCAACACCAAAATCTAATAAGTGTTGTTTCATCCAAAGTATCTAAGCACAACAGCTCCCAACTGCAATATATTCAGCTTCAGCAGTTGATAAAGCAATGCTTGTCTGTTTCTTACTAAACCATGACACAAGAGAGTTTCCAAGTAAATGACACGTTCCTGAGGTACTTTTCCTGTCGAGTTTACATCCGGCAAAGTCTGAATCTGAGTAACCAACTAAGGTACAGGTTGATCCCTTCGAGGTACTTTTCCTGTCGAGTTTACATCCGGCAAAGTCTGAATCTGAGTAACCAACTAAGGTACAGGTTGATCCCTTCGGATAACATAAGCCGAGACTCTTAGTTCCTACTAGATATCTGAAAATTCTCTTAACTGCACTGAGGTGAGATTCCTTTGGATTTGATTGATACCTTGCACACATACAAACACTGAACGTGATATCTGGTCGGCTTGCTGTAAGATAGAGCAAAGATCCTATCATACC
>NC_021164.2:14558197-14561241 GCF_000331145.2 Cicer arietinum | reverse complement strand
GAGTCACACAGTCTATCCTTAGTAAACCTCTTATTAGGGAGACCTATAACTAGCTGTTTGCTAACAAGTCTATTCAAATGATCTATATGAATATGCGCTATACGTTTATGCCATAACCAAGTTTCATCTGAATTAGATAACAAGCAGCATATAGTACTTGGTACAGAATTGAAATCCAACATGTAAATGTTGTTAATTCTGTCACCAACTATCTTTATGTGTTTGTCATCTTTATGCTCAATAATGCAAGATTGTGATGAAAAACTTACCTGGAAACCTTTATCACATAGCTGGCTTATACTCAGCAAGTTGTGTTTTAGTCCTTCAACATATAAGACATTTTTGATTACTGCAGTTGACTCGTTGCCTATGTCACCAATTCCAATAATCTTTCCTCTGTTGTTGTCACCATATTTGACAAAGCCTCCTTCCTTTAATGTCAAGGACAGGAATTTGGATTTGTCACCTATCATGTGCTTTGAGCTTCCGCTATCTAAATACCATGAATGCTTAGTGGATGTCAGAATTTTGTTTTAGGTCCCCAATTTAAATTGGGTCCTGGATGGTTAGTGTCAAACACATATTTCTTTGCTATCCAAACTTGCTTCCATCCTCTATTGGCTAATTTTTTAAATTTGTAATTTGACACAAAATGTCCCTTTCTGCAACAGAAATGACATTTGCCATCAAAGGATGAATGTTTGTTTGGTTTAGTAAAGATGTCATACATACTCTTTGAAATAGCAGATTTTTGACCATGTTTGACATTTCTGGTTTGCATATAACCAATACCATATCTATTTTTATTTCTTTTAACATGCATATTGGGTGTATATCCTAAACCAGATTTTTCATGAACATGTCTTTGATTGCTAAGTATGACATTCAGTTTATCTTTACTATTAGCAAACTTCAATAAATCAGATTTTAATGATGCAACATTATTTTCAAGTTCAATGCATTTTGCAGATTTGTCATGTGAATCCTTTTTCAGTTGTTCACATAAATTTTCAATTTCTTTATGGTCATTTTTCATTTGTTCAAGCATTTTCTTTGTGCTTAACAACTGTTTTATGGAATTCACATAATCATCATGCAATTCATTGAAAGCTTCTTGTAGCTCATCATAAGTTGGATTAGATTGTGAACTAACCTCATTTTCTGATTCTGAGTCGGTATTTGCCATGAGACACATATTCGCTTCTTCTTCATTGAAGAGGCGGAGGATTCTTCGTTGTCATTCCATGCAACATAAGCTTTTCTGGTTTTGGTGACTCGTTCCTTGCCTTTTGGTTTTGTAGCTCTATTTTTGTTCTGCAACTTGTAACATTCCGACTTTGTGTGACCAGTTTTACCACATTCATAACAGGTAATTGTCTTGTTGTCACAAGTCTTAGAGCTGGATGGTTTTCTGAATTTGTTGTCTTTCTTCTTTAGAAATTTCTTAAACTTTTTGACAAGCAAACCAATCTCAGGCTCTTCATCAGTCTCACTGCTTGATTCATCTGAGCAACTTTCTTGTTCAGTTTTCGATTGATGTGTTTGGGCTTTCAAAGACAGTCCTTTCTTCTTCCTGCTTTCTAGTTCTAACTCATCTAGTCGATGCAACTCCATTTCGTGCTCCCTGAGCTTTCCAAACAGTGTTGCAGTGGTCATTTTTGCCAGATCTTTCGATTCAGCAATTGCAGTTATTTTGGGCTGCCATTCTCTGGTTAGACACCTCATGATCTTTCCGATCTACTGTTCATTCTCCACCTGTTTTCCCAGGGCATGAAGGTTGTTTATAACGTGTGTAAACCTCGTCTGTAGATCACTTATAGATTTATCTTTCTTCATGCTGAACAATTCGTATTCTTGCACAAGTGTATTTACGCGAGCTCTTTTCACGTTAGTGGTGCCTTCATGTGTTTCTTGAAGAATGTCCCACATTTCCTTTGCTGATTTACAGTTTGATACCCTAAAGAATTCTTCTGCACACAAAGCAGATGTTATAATATTCTTAGCTTTAGCATTATAACCTACCTTCTTTTTATCGTCCTCTGACCATTCGGCTCTGGGCTTGGGGATCATCAAGTCATTTGTTCCAGCAATTTTGGGTATGTAGGGTCCATTTTCAACAGCATCAAGAATGTCAATACCACTGGCTTCCAGAAATATCAGCATCCTATCTTTCCAGTACATGTATGGGGTTCCATTGAAGGCTGGAGGTCTTGCAAGTGAAGCGCCTTCTCCTAGAAAATCAACTGAGGCCATATTCCTTTTATGAGTTTTACCTCTAGAAAAGTCAGGATCTAAGGCCAATTGTTGATTATTATGACCTCGAAATAATCAGAATATATCAATCTTTAACAAATTAAAGCAATATAGAAAATCGAATACGTCTAGCATACAATTAAGATCAAACATACAATCATACGATGCAAGATTTATTCAGATTCATACACATAGCGGAATTATAATGTGGCATACAAGATTAACAATTAAACGTAAAAGGATAAGGGATAGAATGCACCAAGGTTTATCCTGGTTCAGTTGTCAACGAGACAACCTACATCCAGTCCTGACAATCCAACTGGATTTCAGCTTTTTCTCCAATAGAAAGAATTGTGAATTGTTTACAGATTGTCCAGTTTCCTCGAAACCTATCTATCTAACACAATCTCTTTCCTATTGCTTAACCCCTTGATCCTTGCAGTCACTCAGCACACTCACACAAGATCAAGTCAAGCTCCTTCTTGATGAGGCCTCTCACCCAAGAAGATCGCCACCAATTTCTAGCTGGATTTTTCGCAATCGTTTCTTTACAAAGTATTTATTACAAGCAAAATAAAAGAAGTAAAAAAAGTGTCTTCAATCTTGATCAATGTATCTCACACGAATCTGGTTGTTCAATGATTGTTTATGAGAACATTGTCTTTTCTCTCAAGAATACTTTTTCAGCTCTCTCAATGATTATGGATAGTCTTTTTGGCTTTGATCTGAAAAAGCAATATCAGAATGTTAACAAAGTGTTGTATTGTGTTAATGAGAGTTTATGAGTGTTT
>NC_021164.2:14553784-14558152 GCF_000331145.2 Cicer arietinum | reverse complement strand
AACTAATCAATCGATTTACCAATCGATTCATTAAAGTGATAAAACAGGTCTAATCGATTTGCCAATCGATTATCGCGAGTCTTGTTTTTCTTGAATCTTGAAACTACATAAACTAATCGATTTCCCAATCGATTCTTTTAAAAACTCTTTTCAGTAAATTATGTTCAGACTTATATGTATCGATTTCATAATCGATGTCAGGTGTTTTGTTTCAATAAAAAACCCACTAATCGATTACTTAATCGATTTATTAAGTCTCATAATCGATTTAAAAATACGCAGAATCGATTTGGCCACAAGCTGAAAGTTCACTGTGATTTCAAAATATTTCTTTCAATCGATTTGCCAATCGATTGTGTTTAAGAGAATGACTTAGCTATTTTCAAGTCAATCGAAGTGCCAATCGATTAGGTAGTATTTGCCTGAAAAGTTCTTACCAGATGTTCAGTTCAATCGATTTCCCAATCGATTGCAACCAAACTTAACATGATTGAAATTCTCACAATAGATTGTCCAATCGATTGTGTTTGTCACAGGTCAAGTTATTTTTCAAATATTATCTAAGCAATCGATTTGCCAATCGATTAGCCTAGAAAATTGATTGTCACTGTGACTTGTTCAATCGATGTTCCAATCGATTTGTTTCAATCAGATTTTACTTTGTGATGTGTACAATCGATTTGCCAATCGATTAGCCTGTAAAACAGGTTGCCATTGACTTGCGCAATTTTCATTTCTAATTGTGCCAGTCGATTGCCTAATCGATTATACAACCACAAACAGTTATGTTTCCTTACACCCTTTTTGTGAAATCAATTTCCTAATCGATTTACTTAGTGAATATTCAACTTTTGTTGATTTCTTGAGTTCCAAGCAATTTGTCTCAAGTGTGTAGGGTTGAGTTGTTGTTCTTGAAATCTTGCTCAATTAAAATGTTAGATTTATCATATGATGTATGAACATTGTATGTTTGTTAATTATGTCAAAATTAGGATTAAAAGGACTAAAGTCCAACAATAACACAATCACTACAACATCATGAGCTTCGAAATAGTTTTGCAATCAAACATGCTATCACACAATTCCAAACAACACATAACACTTAGCACTTATAACACAATCACTACAACATCATGAGCTTCGAAATAGTTTTGCAATCAAACATGCTATCACACAATTCCAAACAAAATCCTCCGCGAGAGGCGTAAATCCAAAACGTACAGTTTCTAACGAACGAACACGAGTGCAGTCTCTCTTGGACAAACACAATTTACCAGGGTGTAGTCTCTCACTAAAAAACACATGTGCAGTCTCTCACGGACAAACACATTTTACCAGGGTGTAGTCTCTCACGGACAAACACCTGTGCAGTCTCTCACGGACAAACACAATTTACCAGGGTGTAGTCTCTCACGGACAAACACCTATGTAGTCTCTCACGGACAAACACAATTTACCAGGGTGCAGTCTCTCACGGACAAACACTTGTGCAGTCTCTCACGGACAAACACAATTTACCGGGGTGTAGTCTCTCACGGACAAACACCATTAAGTAAAGGCAGATATTAAAAGATTCCCCGTTTTTAATACCCATTTAACTCTTACAATTCGAACGACAATCATTAAGTAAACAAAGATATTAAGAGATTCCCCATTCTTAATACTCATTTAACTCTAACGATTTTCACTGCAAACATTAAGTTAACAGAGATATTAAAAGATTCCCCATTTTTAATACTCGTTTAACTCTAATGATTTTCAGGACAAACATTAAGTAAACAAAGATATTAAAAGATTCCCCATTTTTAATACTCGTTTAACTCTAATGGTTTTCACGACAACATTAAGTAAACGTAGACATTAAGAGATTCCCCATTCTTAATACTCGTTTAACTCTAATGGTTTTCACGACAACATTAAGTAAACGTAGACATTAAGAGATTCCCCATTCTTAATACTCGTTTAACTCTAATGGTTTTCACGACAACATTAAGTAAACGTAGACATTAAGAGATTCCCCATTCTTAATACTCATTTAACTCTAACGATTTTCAAAACAAACATTAAGTAAACAAGACATTAAGAGATTCCTCTTTCTTAATTCTCGTTTAACTCTAATGGTTTTGAAATTCCAAACAAAACAACTCAAACATATTATCAAATTCAATCCACGATTCACACCAAAACAAATCAATTCATTTCTCCACAAAATCCAACCATACACATATCAAATTTCATAAGCATGAATTATGAACATGTCAAACTTCATTTACTCAAATTCATAAACTCAAACATATTATCAAATTCAATCCAAGATTCACACCAAAACACATCAATTCATTTCTCCACAAAATCCAACCATACACATATCAAATTTCATAAGCATGAATTATGAACATGTCAAACTTCATTTACTCAAATTCATAAACCAATGGGTTAAATTCATTTTCCGCAAAACATTCATCAATATCACCAAAACTTAACTATAAGATTTTACCCATAAAACCTTAGATTCATTTTCCCCATATCAACACTTTAACCCTAACAAAATTCTTTTCCACACAACCACAGATAAGTCCCTAAATGCAAACTAGAAGTTTGGAAGGAGCCCTTACCTTCACGTTAGCTTTAACGTGCGATTACGGTACCGCGAGTAAATCCGGTAAAATCTCCGCTCGCAACGCCGCTTCCAAAGTTGGTTTCCTAGCACCGTAGCGTGGTAGTGAGCAACTTTCCCTTCTATCTCTTCGCGAAACGAAGCTTAGATCTAGATGAAACGGGGAGGTTTGTGTGTTGACGGTTTTGAAATCCATAACTTCGTTTTTGAATCCGGGAAGAAGGAAGAGCTGAAAATTTGTTCTTACTCACCCACAATCCTTGGGTTTCTACTCTTGAACAAAAGGAAGCAGCGAAAATGGAGGTAGAAGGAAGAAGAAGGAATGGGTTTCACGCGAGGCAGAGGAAGAAGAAGAACTTATGTTTTCTTTCTTTTCTTTTTCTTTCCTTTTTACTTTTCCTGTCTTTCTCTTTCCTTTTCTTCTCTTTCTCTTTCCTTTTTTTTTTCCCTCCAAACAATTAATCATTATATATATATTGAATATAGTTAACAAATATCTCAAAATATTTAGATATTTATTAAATTTACTATTTCGCCGATAACCTCTCCAAACCACTTTTGTTAAAATATCCACTCTCGTCGCAACTCAATTGACATGACCAACTTTTAGCAATTGCAAGACATTTTTAACAAACTCCCCTGAATTAAATTCTTCGTAGAGGATTCACCGTACTTAATTTAATTTATTTATCGACGAGTAATTTTAATCGGCATCAAAATATCTTTTTGGTCATATAAACTCCAAAATATTAATAACTTTGGCTAAAAAGACTCCGAGTTCAATACCAAAGATACACTAAAATACATAAAGTGTACTTTAAAATTATGGGTCTTACAATTTTCCTATAACTTTGATCATGTCGACGAAGTACAATTTCCCATAGTTATGTCCCATAGTCTCATTTGCATCCACTTGGTATGAAACATCCATTTGATACCAAACCGAGTCACTAAGTACGACACCAACACACTGAGCACAAAACAATCACTACAGTCGAGGACTCCTAAATTTCTCCATTGTCCACAAATCCTCGATTTTTCTTTAGTCTTACAACTACGTCAACCGTAGTGTTCTTATCAGTATGTTATTCCAATTATAACTTTAATAATTCTATCCCCACATCTGTTTGGTGATCCAAGCTTCCTCAAATATTTTCGAAATCATGCCAAAGACTATCCTACTTAGGACACACAACCTTCTTTTCAGTTTAGTACTTCATTTTAAGAGTCACATTTCCATCAAAATTCCAACTTGAATTTAATTCACATACCAAGGTCTACATTTGTCTCATGCCTAACACCTCAAATTCATGCTTCACTAGAAAATTTCTTACATACTTTGCAATTATGCACAAACTCAAAAATATTTCTCCTACATCTACTGCCAACATTCATTCTGATACTTCTCAATTTCGCTGTGCCCTTCATTTGTAACTTGATGATTATCCCTTCATTATGACAGGTCAAACGCATTGTATTCACTCCATCACTTCCCCATTTATACAAACCTTAATTTCTACCTCGATCCTTGATACATCTTCATTATAGTGATTCCAATAAATCAAGGCTTACTAATTTCCACCAAACTTTTCCATTTCATGTTCAATTGTTTCGTATCAAACAAACATTTAACTCCTTTGATTGACGAACACAATAACAACCCCCATGACATGCACTCAAGTAATGCCTTTATATCGTTGGCATACCTTTATAATAATACTGTCTGAATTATAGGTGAGATCATTCCTTTC
>NC_021164.2:14551812-14553676 GCF_000331145.2 Cicer arietinum | reverse complement strand
ATTTTAAATCATCAACTAAAAAAAATCAACCATCTTAGGGTCCCAAAGCAAATCTCGAATAATCCTTCTGACCTATCAAAATATTAACATCCTCTTAGTAATTCCCATCCTTTAATAGACTCTCAAAACTTATATTATCGCCATCTCGAAGTACTCCCGTACTCGATACTTCAGATTCCACTTAATGGTAACATAGAGTTCAATACATCAAGGCCTAACTCATTATGTTTTGCCGAACATCGCTCAAAATTCACACTTACGTGTCTATAGTTTCATCCAATATCACTATCCATACTTACTATCTCCTAAACCACCAGGAGATTTGTCACTTATCAACTAAATACATGGTCTCACTCCTACACTCGTTATGAGATTCATACTTAATAATCCAAGTTGCGAATCTAGTCTAACTCGAATGCTCGACTTTTCCCCTCAAGGTATCGACTATTCCTCAAAGCGTATTTTATCTATCCAAAGGAGTATTCACTCCTAATGTGCAACGCTCCCTTAACTTCAATACCAGTCTCTTTCATTGACACCTAAGCACCAAATGTTATCCCAAATGGAAGCCTCATCTTCTCAACAATTCCATGATGTTCACATCTCTTTGACAGTTGTCAAACTTCATCCAGTTTCATCCTGAAATCTACCAGGAAAACATCTAATACTTTTCTTAACAAAAGTCCTCCACTTAGATCTTTACTTGAAATCCCTTATTAGTCTAATGTTAATCCATCTATACTCATCATCTTCGAGTTAACACCAACATATAGCATCTGTGTCCTTGGAACTATTTCATAAATTCCATGTCGTCATGATTTGCTTCAACTCTGCCTGACAATCCGTCATCTCGAAGATCTTTTCCATTTCTTGAATCCATTAATCAGCTTTTTTTTTTGAGTTCTCATCACCCTTGAACTTTGGAGGATGGCAACGACGAAAATATTTCAATCCTCTTGACTCAATATCACATATCTCTATTTCCCTCTTCTCTAGATCCCGTAGAGTCTTTGCAGTTGTCGGTGAAACAACGAAAACATCCATGTTATTCGTAGCTTCAACCATTTAATAGTCCCTACTGACGTTCATTCTTGCAACGTCGTTCCTTCTTGGAGGTAGTGTTTCCCCAAAACCAACACCAAGAAGAGTGTTAACGCTACAATGAATAATTCTAAAACTAACTTTCAAATATATCCCTGATCTGATAACTCAGACCAATTACCCCGACGCATGATCAGATAACGACTCCCAACTTACAGTTGGCCTACAACCTAAACCAAAGGCTCCACAGGCCCCAAAGAAAACCAAACCAAAGCTCTGATACCACAATATAACACCCCGATTTTTAACAGTGAGAGTGTATTTTTTTTTTTCGAAACAAAATCATAAAACAAAGAAATATTTAAGTTTAATACCTTTGGATAAATAATTAAGTCATTATAATTTACAAGCAGCGGAAAAGTTTCTCAAAATATGAATCCAAAATATTTACACATCAAAAGTTGGTACATGTAACCCATCGAAAATAACATGTCAAGCTGACAATATTAGTATAGGTATAGTCTTCCATTTTAAAATAAATACAATTCAAAAGAAAGACGTCTGCTCCCTCTATGTCAACCTAATCTGATCATTCTCTAAAACCAACTAAACGCCCTGAATGATCTCCACGTGCCCTGTAAGATCCTCCTAACATAGCTCCAGTCAGGCATTCCCCTCTACATTCCCATCCACAAGGTACGAACCGGTAGGATTGTCCTGGCTCTCATTTGAGGGCAAAGCCCAAATTTCCACAATAGTTGTAAAGGGTCACCAACCGAAATTAACAGTTAACACATAACATTTAAGTTTTTAAATGCACAAA
>NC_021164.2:14546761-14551612 GCF_000331145.2 Cicer arietinum | reverse complement strand
AATGGTTTTGAAAAACATATTATAAAATCGATTGGCAAATCGATTATGTCAAATTAGCGAAGTCCCTGTAACTCATCCAATAGATTGGGAAATCGATTTCCCTGCATATTCTTCCAAAAATACATAAACTAACTCAATCACATTCATACACAATTCCACATCTTAACACTTAGCAATTCCCACACGATCACCACGACAAATTGGGTTTCGAAATAGTTTTGCAATCCATCACGCTTACACACAATAATCAATACATAACACTTAGCAATTTCAACACAATTACCACGACAACTCAAATTCAAAACACTCAATCATAAACTTGAATCAAACACGACTCGCGTGTCAAGCACCATAATGCGATGCGTATATGCCAAAATGCATGGACTCGGAATCCCAAACCAAAACCCTCCTCGAAAGGGCCGTAAATCATAATTGTACCGCCTATCGCAGGCCAAAGTACCAATTACCGAGGTGCCACCTATCACGGGTCTGCACGATTTACTAAAAAGCGTAAATCATAAACGTACTGCCTATCACGTGCCCGTACCATTTACCGAGGTGCCACCTATCACGGGTCTGCACGGTTTACTAAAAAGAAACGTAAATCGTAAATGTACCGCCTATCACAGGCCAAAGTACTATTTACCAAGGTGCCACCTATCACGGGTCTGCACAATTTACAAAAAACCGTAAATCGTAAATGTACCGCCTATCACAGGCCAAAGTACTATTTACCAAGGTTCCACCTATCACGGGTCTGCACAATTTACAAAAACGTAAATTATAAATGTACCCCTTATCAAAGGCCAAAGTACTATTTATCAAGGTGCCACCTATCACGGGTCTACACGATTTACAAAAAAAATGAAAATGCATGAGCATACTTCGACTCCATCCACGACAATCGTTATGCAAATGCAGATATTAAAAGATTCCCCATTTTTAATACTAATTTAACTCTAACAATTTTCACAACAATTGTTAAGTAAACAGAGATATTAAAAGATTCCCCATTTCTAATACTCGTTTAACTCTAACGATTTTTACTACAAACATTAAGTAAATAGAGATATTGAAAGATTACCCATTTTTAATACTCGTTTAACTCTAATGGTTTTCACGACAAACCTTAACTAAACAAGGATATTAAGAGATTCCCCATTCTTAATACAGATTTAACTTAAACGATTTTCACAAGAAACATTAAGTAAACAGAGATATTAAAAGATTCTCCATTTTTAATAATCGTTTAACTCTAATCGTTTTCACGACAACATTAAGTAAATGTAGACATTAAGAGATTCCGCATTCTTAATACTCGTTTAACTCTAATGGTTTTCACGACAAAATTAAGTAAACATAGACATTAAGAGATTCCCCATTCTTAATACTCGTTTAACTCTAATGGTTTTCAAATTCCACAGAGGACATACTCAAACATATTCACAAATTCAATCCACAATTCACACCATACAGATATCAAATTTCATAAGCATTAATTATGAATACGTCAAATACGAAGAACACCAATCATCACAACATACTACTCAAACACATCAAATCTCATTTCCTCAAAATCATACAATAATAAGTTAAATTCATTTTTCCCCCAAATCAATACTTCAACCCTAACAAAACTCTTTTCCACACAACCACAGATAAGTCCCTAAATGCAAACTAAAAGTTTGGAAGGAGCCCTTACCTTAACGTTAGCATAAACGTGCGATTACGGTACCTCGAGTAAATCCGGTAAAATCTCCGTTCGCGACGTCGCTTTCAAAGTTGGTTCCCTAGCACCATAGCGTGGTGGTGGGCAACTTTCCCTTCTATCCCTTCGCGAAACGAAGCTTAGATCTAGATGAAACGTGGGAGATTGTGTTTGACGGTTTTGAAATCCCTAACACCGTTTTCGAATCCGAGAAGAAGAAAGAGGACATAGGGAAGAAGTCAAGCAGCAGGGGAATGTTTTCCTTTCACTCACACTTGGTTTTCTTGAAGCTAAAGCAAGAAAAAGAAGGAGAAGGGAAGGGTTCGCGCAAAGGGGAGGATGCATTTCTCGTTTCCTCTGTTTACGTTCTCTGCCTTTCCTTTTCTAGCTTCCATATATACATATATATATATATATATATATATATATATATATGGAAGCTAGAAAAGGAAAGGCAGAGAACGTAAACAGAGGAAACGAGAAATGCATCCTCCCCTTTGCGCGAACCCTTCCCTTCTCCTTCTTTTTCTTGCTTTGGCTTCAAGAAAACCAAGTGTGAGTGAAAGGAAAACATTCCCCTGCTGCTTGACTTCTTCCGCTAAAAGTCTAAGGAATTCTACACAAAATACCCTAAAATTGTATAATTTAGGATTTAAAATTAAGGGTCTTATGTTTGAATGACCTAACCTTTTGTGCCATATTATTTTTTCTTCATTTCCTTACATAAGACACATAACATAAGCTAAACAAATTTATCTTATATAGGTTATTTTGCCTTTAATCTGTAAAGACTACAAATCCATCTTTTTGACTAATTGCTTTGAATGATTTTTGATTAAGTATAACATCATAATTATTATCACTTAATTGACTAATACTTAATAAATTATGTTTTAAGACATTTAACAAACAAAACATCTTTAATGGAAAGAGAGGGGCCATTACCAACTATGTTGTGACTAATGATATGACCTTTATGCTTTTCTCCAAAATTTATTGTGCCTTATTTGATCAAAATTAGGTCTTGGAACATAGATTTTTCTCGCGTCATATGTCCTAATCATCCATTGTTCATGTACCATGATTGGTGTTTCAACTTCGTTGTTAAAAACATATGAAACATAGATAAGTTTGTTCTTAGGTACCCAAATTTGGTTGGGTTCTAATTTGTTAGTTTTGAAAGGTTTCTTGTATTTCCTTGTGTTTCACACATGACAAGATATTTTCGAGTGACCTCTCTTGTAGTAAACAGTACTTAAAACATGGGTTGGATAAGTTCAGACTTAGTTATTGTTTCTTGGTATCCTAGACGTTTTTTTACCCTTTCTACTAACTCTATAAATCATAGAAGCATACTTTCTTCTTTCTATCTTGTTAGATAGAATGTCTTAGAATACCACTTCATATTTATCATAATTATGTATAACATTTTCTAAAGGTTTTGAGACATGATTATCTTTCATTGTTATATTTTCTATTTTAAGCTTAACACTTTCATTTTTTTAAAACATTAATTTCTTCAGTCAGGTTTGCATTTACTTTCCTAAGTGTTTTTTATTTTAGAGACAAATTGTGGTTTTTATTTAAGAAACTATTAATGACTTTAATTAATTCAGATCAGGTTAAATTAGACAGTACCCCAATTTCTTCACTAGCTAATTAACTTCCAAAGTCAGAATCACAATTATGATTAGTGTTGGATTTAGAGTTAGAATTGGTTGATCCATTAGAACCAAATCTGCTTTCTCTTCATCATGAGAGGATTTGCATAATCATCTTATGTAGCCATCAGAACCGTTTTCTTGGGTCTAGAGTCTATCACCATCGTCTGAGTCCACATTCTGGTCATCAGAATCATTATCCTCTAATTCTGTTTTTACCATTAGAATCTTCTTCTACTTGGATTCCAAAGCCAAAGTATTCTACTTCTTCTTGGGCTCATCCTCTACAACCTCAATTTCACGTGATCTCAAGAAGTTAATCAGTTCTTCCAATTTAATAGTGTTTACATCCTTAGCTTCTAAAATGGTTGTAATCTTAGGTTTCCACTTTCTTGACAAACTTTTAAGAATTTATTTCACATGATTAACAGTAGTATAACTATTTTCAAGAACCTTTAATCCTGAAACCATAGTCTGTAATATGAAAAACATCATTTCAATGTCTTCATCATCTTCTATCTAAAATAGTTCATATTTTATGACTAAGAGGTTGGCCTTTGCTTCTTGAACTTGCCTGCTTGCTTCATAAGTCATAACAAGATTGTCGTAGATGTTATTTGTTGTTTCTTTGTCAAAGCATTTGTCAAACTCCTTAAGGGCGATTGCATTTATCATGAAGGTTCCAAACTTGTGATGCATCTTGTACATCTTCTTATGTTAAAGCATCCATCTCTTTCCTTCGAATTTCAATGCCATCAGTATCTATTGCACCACTATAGCCATCTTCCATTAAGTCCCAAAGTTCATATTCTTGTGAGATAAAAAAGCTTTTGAGTATGTTGATAACTCTTTATCATATGGATATTTTTCATTATTTTTAGTCTTATTTATCTTTTATTCATTAGTTAATTTAAGGAGTCATTTGATATATTTTGTTGATTTTAGTTATTTGATTTAATGAAATTTTTATGTTCTTATATCCTTGATTAAGTAGAGAATTTTTCGTAGTTTTGCGTTGTTACTTTATTTTAGTGCAGTGCTGAATTTTGGTGAGAAATCAACATGACCTATATGGATTATTTCAACCATATTTGGAGGTGTAGATGTCCAATTGGAGTCCAATCAAGTGCAAATGAAAGCTAAGATTCATAGCTACAACTATCATGAATATATAGGAACCCAATTCAGACTTAAAACAGGAGAAAAATGTAGAAAACGTCCAACAGAAGAAGTTGTGCGCCTGAAGCGCAACAGCCGCGCCTGAGGCGCATTTTCAGGATGAAGCCTTTGTCGGGACGCACTTGAAGCGCAAAAGCTTCGTCTGGGGTGCGTGGCACGTGACAACATTCATTCAAATGCATTTTTTTCTCACTTTCTAAGGATCTTTTTGACTATCGGGAAGTTTGGAGGCTTGTGCCCTAGCAGAGAAACTCAGAGACAACTGTTCTTAACACCATTGGAGGAGTTTTATCAAGAATCATT
>NC_021164.2:14543238-14545345 GCF_000331145.2 Cicer arietinum | reverse complement strand
TATATGTTTGTGTGGAGGGAAAAGAGAAGGAAATAGAAAGAAAAGAAATAGAAAGGAAGGAAAAGGGAAAGCAAGAAAAAATCCATCTTCTTCCTTTGCCTCACGTGACCCCCTTCTTCTTCCTTCTTCCATTTTCATTTTCGCTTCTTCCCTTTGTTTAAGAATAGAAACCCAAGGCTTAGTGGGTAAGAAAGCAAGGATTTCTCAGCTTCATATTTCCTCGTTGTTTCGAAAACGAAGAAAAACGGTGTTAGGGATTTCAAAACCGTCAAACACAAACCTCCCCGTTTCATCTAGATCTAATCTTCGTTTCGCAAAGAGATAGAAGGGAAAGTTGTTCACTACCATGCTACGGTGCTAGGGAACCGACTTTGGAAGCGACGTTGCAAGCGAAGATTTTACTGGATTTACTCGCGGTACTGTAATCGCACGTTAAAGCTAACGTGAAGGTATAGGCTCCTTCCAAACTTCTAGTTTGCATTTAGGGACTTATCTGTGGTTGTGTGGAAAAGAATTTTGTTAGGGTTAAAGTGTTGATTTGGGGAAAATGAATCTAAGGCTTTATGGGTAAAATCTTAGAGTTAGGTTTTGGTGATATTGATGAATGTTTCGCGGAAAATGAATTTAACCCATTGGTGTATGAATTTGAGTAAATGAAGTTTGACGTGTTCATAATTCATGCTTATGAAATTTGATATGTGTATGGTTGGATTTTGTGGAGAAATGAATTGATGTGTTTTGGTGTGAATCGTGGATTAAATTTGATAATATGTTTGAGTTTGTTTTGTGTGGAACTTGAAAACTATTAGAGTTAAACGAGTATTAAGAATGGGGAATCTCTTAATGTCTTGTCTACTTAATGTTTGTTTTGAAAATCGTTTAAGTTAAACGAGTATTAAGAATGGGGAATCTCTTAATGTCTTGTCTACTTAATGTTTGTTTTGAAAATCGTTTAAGTTAAACGAGTATTAAGAATGGGGAATCTCTTAATGTCTTGTCTACTTAATGTTTGTTTTGAAAATCGTTTAAGTTAAACGAGTATTAAGAATGGGGAATCTCTTAATGTCTTGTTTACTTAATGTTTGTTGTGAAAATGGCTTAAGTTAAATGAGTATTAAGAATGTGGGTTCCAAATCACGTTGACCAACAGTAATTGGGTTCCAAATCACGTTGACCAACGAAACATCCTTGGTCCTCAATTGCTTAATCTTCCTGTCATCAATTCTCACAGGGGGTACTTCGAATGACAAGTTATCCTTTAGTTGGATTGTGTCTGGTTCGATCACATGAGATGGATCTGCAAGATATTTCCTTAATTGTGACACATGAAACACGTCATGAATATTGGACAATATCGGAGGCAATGCAATCCGATAAGCAACAGGTCCAATTCATGCAGAAATCTGATATGGTCCAATGAATTTCGGAGTCAACTTCTTCGATTTCAAGGCTCTACCAATTCCAGTAGTAGGTGTGACTCTTAGAAATACATGGTCGCCCTGTTCGAATTCTAAAAGTCTGCGACGCTTGTCCGCGTAACTCTTCTGACGATCTTATGAAGTCTTCATTTTCTCCTTTATCTTCTTTACCTTAGATGTAGTCTGTTGTACCATCTCTGGTCCGACAATCATACTTTCACCGTCCTTATACCAACACAAGGGCGTTTGACACCTGCGCCCATATAAAGCCTCATATGGTGCCATTCCAATACTTGCGTGGAAACTATTGTTGTAGGTGAACTCAATCAACGGAAGTACATCATCCCAACTTCCTCTATCATCTAATACACATGCTCTCAATAGATCTTCCAGGGACTGATTTGTCCTTTCAGTCTGTCCGTCCGTTTGTGGATGGTAAGCTGAACTCAATCGTAGTTTCGTTCCCAACGCTTCGTGCAATGCTCCCAAAAAATGTGATGTGAACTTCGGATCACGGTCTGATACAATACTCGATGGTACTCCGTGTAATCTCACAATTTCAGCTATGTAGATCTCTGTTAACTGATCTACCTTATAGGTGGTCTTTACTGGCAAAAAGTGTGCGGATTTAGTCAGTCGATCAACTATTACCCATATAGAATCATTCTTTCTCCTTGTTTTTGGCAATC
>NC_021164.2:14535499-14542208 GCF_000331145.2 Cicer arietinum | reverse complement strand
ACAAAGCTTCGTATGTCAGTGACAGTCTGAGGCTGTTTCCAAGCAAGAACCGCCTCAATCTTAGCCGGATCTACAGTGATTCCTTCCTTGGTTATCACATGTCCTAAGAAATTCACTTTTTCTAGCCAAAATTCACACTTTGACAGATTGGCATACAATTGCTTCTCGCGTAAAATCTCAAGAACTTGACGTAAATGTTCTCCATGCTCTTCTTCAGTTCTCGAGTAAATTAATATATCATCAATGAACACCACAACAAACTTGTCAAGGAATGGATTAAAGATTCTGTTCATGTAGTCCATGAAAATTGCTGGTGCATTGGTAACTCCAAACGGCATAACCAGATATTCATAATGTCCATAACGGGTTCTGAAAGCAGTTTTCAGAATATCTCCTTCCCTTACTCGAATCTGATGGTAACCCGACTTCAAGTCAATCTTCGAAAATATCGCGGCCCCTCTCAATTGATCCATTAAATAATCGATGCGTGGCAAAGGATAACGATTCTTAATAGTTGCCTTATTAAGCTGTCTATAATCCACACATAAGCGCGAACTTCCGTCCTTCTTCTTAACTACAAAACTGGAGCTCCCCATGGTGATACACTTGGTCTAATAAATTTCTTCTCCAACAAGTCTTCATTTTGGCTTTTGAGCTCATTTAATTCCAATGGCGACATTCGATACGGTGCCATTGAAATAGGTCCGATTCCTGGGTGCAAATCAATGAAAAATTCCACTTCTCTTACCGGTGGCAATCCTGGAATTTCCGTTGGAAATACGTCCCGATACTCATTGACGAGCATCACATCTTCTATGACAATTTACCAGGGTGTAGTCTCTCACGAACGAACACGGGTGCAGTCTCTCATGGACAAACACAATTTACCAGGGTGTAGTCTCTCACTGACAAACACCTGTGCAGTCTCTCACGGACAAACACAATTTACCAGGGTGTAGTCTCTCACTGACAAACACCTGTGCAGTCTCTCATGGACAAACACAATTTACTAGGGTGTAGTCTCTCATGAACAAACACCTGTGCAGTCTCTCACGGACAAACACAATTTACCAGGGTGTAGTCTCTCACGAACGAACACGGGTGCAGTCTCTCATGGACAAACACAATTTACCAGGGTGTAGTCTCTCACTGACAAACACCTGTGCAGTCTCTCACGGACAAACACAATTTACCAGGGTGAAGTCTCTCACGGACAAACACCTGTGCAGTCTCTCACGCGCAAACACAATTTACCAGGGTGTAGTCTCTCACGGACAAACACTTGTGTAGTCTCTCACGGACAAACACAATTTACCGGGGTACAGTCTCTCATGGACAAACACCTGTCCAGTCTCTCACGGACAAACACAATTTACCAGGGTGCATTTAACTTAAACCGTTTTCACAACAAACATTAGGTAAACAAGACATTAAGAGATTCCCCATTCTTAATACTCTTTTGACTTAAACGATTTTCAACACAAACTTTAAGTAAACAGAAATATTAAGAGATTCCCCATTCTTAATACTCTTTTGACTTAAACGATTTTCAACACAAACTTTAAGTAAACAGAAATATTAAGAGATTCCCCATTCTTAATACTCTTTTGACTTAAACGATTTTCAACACAAACTTTAAGTAAACAGAAATATTAAGAGATTCCCCATTCTTAATACTTGTTTAACTTAAACGATTTTCTCAAACACGCATTAAGTAAACCGAGATATTAAAAGATTCCCCATTTTTAATACTCGTTTAACTCTAATGGTTTTCACGCCAACATTAAGTAAACGTAGACATTAAGAGATTCCCCATTCTTAATACTCTTTTAACTTAAACGATTTTCCAAAACAACATTAAGTAAACCGAGATATTAAAAGATTCCCCATTTTTAATACTCGTTTAACTCTAATGGTTTTCACGCCAACATTAAGTAAACGTAGACATTAAGAGATTCCTCATTCTTAATACTCATTTAACTCTAAAGATTTTCAAAACAAACATTAAGTAAACAGAGATATTAAAAGATTCCCCATTTTTAATACTCGTTTAACTCTAATGATTTTCACGACAAACATTAAGTAAACAAAGATATTAAAAGATTCCACATTTTTAATACTCGTTTAACTCTAATGGTTTTCACGACAACATTAAGTAAACGTAGACATTAAGAGATTCCCCATTCTTAATACTCGTTTAACTCTAATGGTTTTCACGACAACATTAAGTAAACGTAGACATTAAGAGATTCCCCATTCTTAATACTCATTTAACTCTAACGATTTTTAAAACAAACATTAAGTAAACAAGACATTAAGAGATTCCCCATTCTTAATTCTCGTTTAACTCTAATGGTTTTCAAATTCTACACGAAACAACTCAAACATATTATCAAATTCAATCCACGATTCACACCAAAACACATCAATTCATTTCTCCACAAAATCCAACCATACACATTTCAAACATTAAGTAAACTCACATCATGTTTAGTGTATGTGTATTTGCAAGATTTCAAGCTGACCATAGGGAATCACATTTAACTGTTGTTAAGAAAATCCTTTAATACCCAAAAGGCATTACCAATCTTACCTTATTCTACAAGAAATCTCCAAAGTACAAACTTAGTTGATACAATGGTTCTGATTATGTTGGAGATAAACTTGAGAGAAAGAGTACTAGTGGAAATTGCACCTTTTAGGTGACAACTTAATATCTTGGTTAAGTAAAAGACAAAATATCATTGCAATGTCAGCAACTGATGTTGATTACATTTCAGTAGTTGATTGTAGTTCTCAACTACTTTGGATGAAGCATCAACTTGAAGATTACAAAATCCTAGAATCCAACATTCTCATATATTGCGATAACACTTATGTCATATGTCTAACCAAAAATCCTATCATGCATTCTAGAGCTAAGCACATAGAGATCAAACATCACTTCATTAGGGACTTTTTTCAAAGAGGAATACTAATTATTCAGTTTGTAGACACTAAACACCAATGGGCTGACATATTCACCAACTTGAAGATAGGTTTGACTTCATCGAGGAAAACTTAAATCTTACCTTTATACTTGACTGATGTTGTGATAACTTCAAAGTAGTTTATTTTTACATTAGTTTATATATTTTCTTGTAATTTTTGTATACATGATATTCAAAAACCAATGAAAAAAAAGAGAAAAATGAAAGAAAAAAAATCATTTTCAAGTCTTTTTGTTTGATTACAAAAAAGGGAGAAAGATATTTGATAAAATGGAGAGAAAATGATACTTAGACTTCGGAGGAGCCCTAAGTTTGGGGTGTCAAAGAAATAAAAAGAAAAGTTGTTATAAAAAATACAACTTTTGTCATCATAAAAAATGGGAAGATTGTTGGAACCAAGTTCATTTGATACTAGAGTTTTTATGATAACAAAAATATTTTGTAAGAACAATATATTTAATTCAAAGAGTATGAAAGAAGATATGGTCAAGATTTGAAGAAGATTTGATCAAGATTTATTTACAACAAAATATGAACATAATCATTCTGAAGAATTTACAAATGTAATATGAACAAAATACGAATATAATCAATCTGAACAAAATATAATTCATAATTAAACAAGGACTACATTGAAGTCCAAAGTTTAACTATCAATAGACACTCAAGGTTGAAGAAGAAAATCATCGAAAAATAGAAAAGAGTTGTCTTAGAGTTCAAAGAGAGAAATACTTGTTCAAGTTAAAATTATTTTCTAAGTGTTCTTTTCTTAGAGTGTGAGAGTTATTATCATCATCAACTATTAAGAAGCAACTACTCAAATTCCAATCTTTTGTATCCAAACCGATAGTGGTTTAGTTCCTTCTTCAACCTAGGGTTTTCAGAATTTTAGGAGAAAACTTAGCTTGTAGGGTCAAGATGGTTAGTTCCTCAGAAGTATGGGGTTTTCAGACTGTTTGGAAATATTGGCTTGGAGGGCCAGATGCTTTGTAATTCATGGTATTCGAATTAGTGGATTAAAGCCTTCTGAATGAGGGGGTTGGATGTAGTTAAGTTAGTGTTGAACCATGATAAATCTACATGTCAAATTATTTATGTTTTTATTGCTTGCTACCTCTGAATCTGATTGCTTCTACTCCAAGTAAGTCACCATAACCAAACTAGTTTTTTATTTATTTATTTATAAATTATCAAAAACTTGTCAACTTTGGAAAACAAAACTCAACCCCACATCTCATTTTTTTCACAATCAATTAGTAGATCAAAAAATAATATCATGACATAATTCTAAATAATAAGAATGTCATCTTATTGATTTTCTAAACAGAGTAGTGTGTACTTGTGCTATTTCAAAACTATTTTTAAGCAAGAAGCTAAGTCTATCATACTATGTGATAGTTGCTTATTTTAGACCATACATTGATTTCCTATGTTTAAACACATTTTCTGGAAATTCAGAGCATTCAAAACCTTGGGTTTCTTAACATACACTTCTTAATTTATACACCCATTTATGAAGGCACTTTTAATATTTATTTGAAATAATATAAAGTTATTATAAGCAGCAAAGGAGAGTATGATACAAACAGCCTCTAATATGGTCACTAGAGAAAATGTTTCAATGTAATTAATATCTTTTTGTTGATTGTAACGTGATAAAACCAGTCTGGCCTGGTTTCTGACAACATATCCCTTCTCGTTTAACTTGTTTTTGAAAATCCAATTGGTTCCATAAATGTTTTTCTTTAGTTTGGGTACTAGATCCCAAACATCATTCCTTTTAAGATCATTCAACTTTTCTTGCATTGCAAGGATTTATCCATGATACGTTAGTGTTTCATCAATAGAGGTATGTTTAATTGATGATAATAAACCAAACAAGGTTGTTTCCTTCAGTGATGATCTAGTCTTTAGAAGATCATTATAATTTCCATTAATTAGAGTTTCAAGATGAGACGACTAGTACTTCCATCCAGTTCTAACTTATGAGTTTTTTTTACTACTTCAGACTTGGTCTGATTCATCTTTTGATGTTTTCCATCTTCCTCTGATTTACTTGCTTCCTCTGGTTGTTTAGGTTCTTCTAGCTTGTCTCCATTTACATTTTATGGTTCCACTAAACCTTTAGTATCCTCATCTTGCTTTCACTTTCTAAGGTCAAGTTGTTTGTCATCAAATTTAACATGTATTGACTCCTCCACAATTTGATTTTCCCTATTGAACACTCTATAAGCTTTGGTCTTTTAGAGTATCCAAGGAAGGTACACTTTGGTGAGTGGGGATCAAACTTATCAAGGTTGTCTTTAGTGTTTAACATATAAAAGATACAACTATATTTCTTAAAGTAAGAGATATTATGCTTTTTACCCTTTCATAATTCTTATGGTGTTTTATTCAACATTGGCCTAATTAAAATACTATTATGAATATTGCATGTAGTGTTAATTGCCTTTTTCCAGAAATGGTTTGCAACATCCATCTCATTTAACATGGTTCTATCCATTTCTTGAAAGGATCTATTCTTTCTTTTTACAACTCCATTTTGCTGTGGTGTTTTAGGAGACGAGAAGTTGGGTGAGATTCCACTCTCATCACAAAAACTTTCAAAGAACTTATTTTCAATTTCTCCTCGATGATCACTTCTAATTGTTATAATCCTACATGTTTCATTCATTTCTTGTTTGCAAAATGCAATAAACACGTTGTTGCAGTCATCTTTGTTTCCGTAAGAATTTTACCCAAGGCCACCTAGTATAATCATATATTATTACAAAGCCATATTTCTTTCCATTTACTGAAGTTGTTTTCACTAGCCCAAAGAGATCTATTTGCAAGAGCTCAAGGGGTTTGGAGGTAGAGACTAAGTTCTTAGAGGTAAAGGAGTTCTTAGTTTGTTTTCCTTTTTGACAAGTTTCACACATAATTTCAGTTTGGTAGCTAAACTTAGGTAAACCTCTAATAAGTTTAAGTTTATTCAATTTTGATATTAATCTTATGTTTGAATGACCTAACCTTTTGTGCCATAATATTTTTTCTTCATTTCCTGACATAAGACACATAACATAAGCTAAACAAATTTATCTTATATAGGTTATTTTGCCTCTAATCTGTAAAGACTACAAATCCATCTTTTTGACTAATTGCTTTGAATGATTTTTGATTAAGTATAATGTAACACCCCGATTTTCAAAGCGAGGGTGTATTTTTTTTTAAAAGAAATTAAAATAAAACAGAGAAATAAATAAGGTAATACCTTTGGATAAATAATTAAGTCATCATAATTTACAAGCAGCAGAAAAGTTTCTCAAAATATGAATCCAAAATATTTACACATCAAAAGTTGGTACATGTAACCCATCGAAAATAACATGTCAAGCTGACAATATTAGTATAGGTACAGTCTTCCATTTTAAAATAAATACAATTCAAAAGAAAGACGTATGTTCCCTCTATGTCAACCTAATCTGATCATTCTCCAAAACAAACTAAATGCCCTGAGTGATCTCCACGCGCCCCGTAAGATCCTCCTAACATAGCTCCAATCAGGCATTCCCCTCTACATTCCCATCCACAGGGTACGAACCGGTAGGATTGTCCTGGCTCTCATCTGAGGGAAAAGCCCAGATTTCCACAATAGTTGTAAAGGGTCACCAACTGAAATTAACAGTTAACACATAACATTTAAGTTTTTAAATGCACAAAATAACCTTTCAACTAAG
>NC_021164.2:14533463-14534824 GCF_000331145.2 Cicer arietinum | reverse complement strand
GCCACCTATCACGGGTCAGCACGATTTACTAAAAAGCGTAAACCATAAACGTACTGCCTATCACGGGCCCGTACCGTTTACCGAGGTGCCACCTATCACGGGTCTGCACGGTTTACTCAAAAGAAACGTAAATCGTAAATGTACCGCCTATCACAGGTCAAAGTACTATTTACCAAGGTGCCACCTATCACGGGTCTGCACAATTTACAAAAAACCGTAAATCGTAAAGGTACCGCCTATCACGGGCCAAAGTACTATTTACCAAGGTGCCACTTATCATGGGTCTGCACAATTTACAAAAACATAAATCATAAATGTACCTCCTATCACAGGCCAAAGTACTATTTATCAAGGTGCCACCTATCACGGGTCTGCACGATTTACAAAAAAAATGAAAATGCATGAGCATACTCCGACTCCATCCACGACAATCGTTATGCAAATGCAGATATTAAAAGATTCCCCATTTTTAATACTCATTTAACTCTAACAATTTTCACAACAATTGTTAAGTAAACAGAGATATTAAAAGATTCCCCATTTCTAATACTCGTTTAACTCTAACGATTTTCACTACAAACATTAAGTAAACAGAGATATTAAAAGATTCCCCATTTTTAATACTCGTTTAACTCTAATGTTTTTCACGACAAACCTTAAGTAAACAAGGATATTAATAGATTCCCCATTCTTAATACTCATTTAACTTAAACGATTTTCACAACAAACATTAAGTAAACAGAGATATTAAAAGATTCCCCATTTCTAATACTCGTTTAACTCTAACGATTTTCACTACAAACATTAAGTAAACAGAGATATTAAAAGATTCCCCATTTCTAATACTCGTTTAACTCTAACGATTTTCACTACAAACATTAAGTAAACAGAGATATTAAAAGATTCCCCATTTTTAATACTCGTTTAACTCTAATGGTTTTCACGACAACATTAAGTAAACGTAGACATTAAGAGATTCCCCATTCTTAATACTCGTGTAACTCTAATGGTTTTCAAATTCTACACAGGACATACTCAAACATATTCACAAATTCAATCCACAATTCACACCATATACATATCAAATTTCATAAGCATTAATTATGAATACGTCAAATACGAAGAACACAAATCATCACAACATACCACTCAAACACATCAAATCTCATTTCCTCAAAATCATACAATAATAAGTTAAATTTATTTTCCCCCAAATTAATACTTCAACCCTAACAAAATTCTTTTCCACACAACCACAGATAAGTCCCTAAATGCAAACTAAAAGTTTGGAAGGAGCTCTTACCTTAACGTTAGCTTAAACGTGCGATTACGGTACCGCGAGTAAATCCGGTAAAATCTCC
>NC_021164.2:14530777-14533396 GCF_000331145.2 Cicer arietinum | reverse complement strand
GATGAAACGTGGGAGATTGTGTTTGACGGTTTTGAAATCCCTAACACCGTTTTCGAATCCGAGAAGAAGAAAGAGGACATAGGGAAGAAGTCAAGCAGCAGGGGAATGTTTTCCTATCACTCACACTTGGTTTTCTTGAAGCCAAAGCAAGAAAAAGAAGGAGAAGGGAAGGGTTCGCGCAAAGGGGAGGATGCATTTCTCGTTTCCTCTGTTTACGTTCTCTGCCTTTCCTTTTTTAGCTTCCATATATACATATATATTACATTCTATTTATATACATATATATTACTTACTATATACATATATATTACTTATAATATATATTCATATATATATATATATTATGATTAAAACTAAACCAATAAATATCTGACAACTCTCACATCCATCACTTCACTCTCATCTCAAACTATTTTGATAAAAATATCTACTCTCGTCGCAACTCAATTGACAGATACAATTTTCAGCAACCTGAGATATTTTGAACAAAACTGCCTATAATTATAATCTTCGTAACCTAAATAAATTATTCTTCGGCAAATAATTTTAATCCAATTTCCAAAAATGTATTTTCGGTCTTTAACTCACTAAATACCGAAAACTGGGCTAAAAGGGTCTTACATTACTACCCCCCTAAAATTAGTTTCCGTCCTCGAAACTTAAAGTACGAGTAACAATCCACACTTGGTTTGTACCCGAATTCAACATACCAGTCACAACATGTTTCACCCGACCTTCTCGAAGAAAGTGTTGCCTACCCCTTTTCACAGGGTGCTTAATAACTCTGCACCCATTCATAGTCGGTAAGGCTCGTCCGTTCCATTCAACATGATTCTGTCTACCATCAACAGGAGATTAAGGATGATCAGTCCCTCAATTTGTCAATAAATAACCAACAACCATGATAGTGGCTTAGACTATCTTAACCGAACTGTAATAGCGCTCCTTGCAACTTACAACTGAGGTTATCGTAATGTACAAGCAGTCAACTATCTTTTCAAAGTCCACTGAGTTTCCCTTATTTTTGTAACACCCCGAATTTCAAAGCGAGGGTATATTTTTTTTTTCAAAAGAAATTAAAATAAAACAGAGAAATAAATAAGGTAATACCTTTGGATAAATAATTAAGTCATTATAATTTACAAGCAGCGGAAAAGTTTCTCGAAATATGAATCCAAAATATTTACACATCAAAAAGTGGTACATGTAACCCATCGAAAATAACATGTCATGTTGACAATATTAGTATAGGTACAGTCTTCCAATCTAAAATAAATACAATTAAAAAGAAAGACATTTGTTCCCTCTATGTCAACCTAATCTGATCATTCTCCAAAACAAACTAAACACACTGAGTGATCTCCACGCGCCCCGTAAGATCCTCCTAACATAACTCCAGTCAGGCATTCCCATCTACATTCCCATCCACAGGGTACGGACCAGTAGGATGGTGCTGATTCTCATCTGAGGGCAAAGCCCAGATTTCCATAATAGTTGTAAAAGGTCACCAACCGAAATTAACAATTAACACATAACATTTAAGTTTTTAAATGCACAAAATAACCTTTCAACTTAGCATGCACCTTAAAAGGGTTTTCCATATGCTAAAAGTTCATGTAACACTTGCCAAATAACCATGAAATTCAAATAAAGTTTTTAATCAATCAAGTAATAGATAACTGGCCAATCCATTGATGAACCAATTGAGCAATCGATTATCTAACTCAGAATGAGAATTTCCACTATGCCAATCGATTGGGAAATCGATTTGGATGAAGGTTTTTAGTGAAATCTGCACTCTGGGCTTAAATCCATCGATTGGGCAATCGATTGAATGAGTAGTTGAGCCCCTGTAACCAATTCAATCGATTGACAAATCGATTTTGCCTAAATAGCTGAGCTATTATAATGGCCAGATCGATTGGGAAATTGATTAGTTCACTATCTTTTCAAGATTCAAGAAAACAAGAAACATAACAATCGATTGGGCAATCGATTTCGTAAATGGTTTTAAGAAACATATTACAAAATCGATTGGCACATCGATTTTGTCAAAATAGCTGAGTTCTTGTAACCAATCAAATCGATTGGGAAATCGATTTCCCTGCATATTTTTCTAAAAATACATAAACTAACTCAATCACATTCACACACAATTCCAACACATAACACTTAGCACTTATAACACAATCACTACAACATCATGAGCTTCGAAATAGTTTTGCAATCAAACATGCTATCACACAATTCCCAAAACATAACACTTAGCACTTATAACACAATCACTACAACATCATGAGCTTCGAAATAGTTTTGCAATCAAACATGCTATCACACAATTCCCAAAACATAACACTTAACACTTATAACACAATCACTACAACATCATGAGCTTCGAAATAGTTTTGCAATCAAACATGCTATCACACAATTCCAAACAAAACCCTCCGCGAGAGGCGTAAATCCTAAACGTACAGTTTCTCACGAACGAACACGAGTGCAGTCTCTCATGGACAAACACAATTTACCAGGGTGTAGTCTCTCACGGACAAACACCATTAAGTAAAGGCAGATATTAAAAGATTCCCCGTTTTTAATACCCATTTAACTCTTACAATT
>NC_021164.2:14528194-14530667 GCF_000331145.2 Cicer arietinum | reverse complement strand
AGATATTAAAAGATTCCCCATTTTTAATACTCGTTTAACTCTAATGATTTTCACGACAAACATTAAGTAAACAAAGATATTAAAAGATTCCCCATTTTTAATACTCGTTTAACTCTAATGGTTTTCACGACAACATTAAGTAAACGTAGACATTAAGAGATTCCCCATTCTTAATACTCGTTTAACTCTAATGGTTTTCACGACAACATTAAGTAAACGTAGACGTTAAGAGATTCCCCATTCTTAATACTCGTTTAACTCTAATGGTTTTCACGACAAACATTAAGTAAACGAGACATTAAGAGATTCCCCATTCTTAATACTCGTTTAACTCTAATGGTTTTCACGACAACATTAAGTAAACGTAGACGTTAAGAGATTCCCCATTCTTAATACTCATTTAACTCTAACGATTTTCAAAACAAACATTAAGTAAACAAGACATTAAGAGATTCCCCTTTCTTAATTCTCGTTTAACTCTAATGGTTTTCAAATTCCACACAAAACAACTCAAACATATTATCAAATTCAATCCACGATTCACACCAAAACACATCAATTCATTTCTCCACAAAATCCAACCATAAACATATCAAATTTCATAAGCATGAATTATGAACACATCAAACTTCATTTACTCAAATTCATACACCAATGGGTTAAATTCATTTTCCGCGAAACATTCATCAATATCACCAAAACCTAACTCTAAGATTTTACCCATAAAGCCTTAGATTCATTTTCCCCATATCAACACTTTAACCGTAACAAAATTCTTTTCCACACAACCACAGATAAGTCCCTAAATGCAAACTAGAAGTTTGGAAGGAGCCCTTACCTTCACGTTAGCTTTAACGTGCGATTACGGTACCGCGAGTAAATCCGGTAAAATCTCCGCTCGCAACGCCGCTTCCAAAGTTGGTTTCCTAGCACCGTAGCGTGGTAGTGAGCAACTTTCCCTTCTATCTCTTCACGAAACGAAGCTTAGATCTAGATGAAACGGGGAGGTTTGTGTTTGACGGTTTTGAAATCCATAACTCCGTTTTTGAATCCGGGAAGAAGGAAGAGCTGAAAATTTGTTCTTACTCACCCACAATCCTTGGGTTTCTACTCTTGAACAAAAGGAAGCAGCGAAAATGGAGGTAGAAGGAAGAAGAAGAAATGGGTTTCATGCGAGGCAGAGGAAGAAGAACTTATGTTTTCTTTCTTTTCTTTTTCTTTCCTTTTTACTTTTCCTCTCTTTCTCTTTCCTTTTCTTCTCTTTCTCTTTCCTTTCTTTTTCCCTCCAAACAATTAATCATTATATATATATTGAATATAATTAACAAATATCTCAAAATATTTAGATATTTATTAAATTTACCATTTCGCCGATAACCTCTCCAAACCACTTTTGTTAAAATATCCACTCTCGTCGCAACTCAATTGACATAAACAACTTTTAGCAATTGCGAGACATTTTTAACAAACTCCCCTGAATTAAATTCTTCGTAGAGGATTCACCGTACTTAATTTAATTTATTTATCGACGAGTAATTTTAATCGGCATCAAAATATCTTTTTGGTCATATAAACTCCAAAATATTAATAACTTTGGTTAAAATTATGGCTCTTACAATTTTCCTATAACTTTGATCATGTCGACGAAGTACAATTTCCCATAGTTATGTCCCATAGTCTCATTTGTATCCACTTGGTATGAAACATCCATTTGATACCAAACCGAGTCACTAAGTACGACACCAACACACTGAGCATAAAACAATCACTACAGTCGAGGACTCCTAAATTTCTCCATTGTCCACAAATCCTCGATTTTTCTTTAGTCTTACAACTACGTCAACCGTAGTGTTCTTATCAGTATGTTATTCCAATTATAACTTTAATAATTCTATCCCCACATCTGTTTGGTGATCCAAGCTTCCTCAAATATTTTCGATATCATGCCAAAGACTATCCTACTTAGGACACACAACCTTCTTTTCAGTTTAGTACTTCATTTTAAGAGTCACATTTCCATCAAAATTCCAACTTGAATTTAATTCACATACCAAGGTCTACATTTGTCTCATGCCTAACACCTCAAATTCATGCTTCACTAGAAAATTTCTTACATACTTTGCAATTATGCACAAACTCAAAAATATTTCTCCTACATCTACTGCCAACATTCATTCTGATACTTCTCAATTTCGCTGTGCCCTTCATTTGTATCTCAATTTCGTTGTGCCCTTCATTTGTAACTTGATGATTATCCCTTCATTATGACAGGTCAAACGCATTGTATTCACTCCATCACTTCCCCATTTATACAAACCTTAATTTCTACCTCGATCCTTGATACATCTTCATTATAGTGATTCCAATAAATCAAGGCTTACTAATTTCCACCAAACTTTTCCATTTCATGTTCAATTGTTTCGTATCAAACAAACATTTAACTCCTTTGATTGACGAACACAATAACAACCCC
>NC_021164.2:14524012-14527637 GCF_000331145.2 Cicer arietinum | reverse complement strand
TATTTTCCATCCTTTAATAGACTCTCAAAACTTTATTTACCACAATCTCGAAGTATTCTCGTACTCGATACTTCAAATTCCACTTAATGGTAACATAGAGTTCAATACATCAAGGCTTAACTCGTTATGTTTTTCCGAACACCGCTCAATTTCACATTTACGTGTCTATAGATTCATCCAATATCACTATCCATACTTACTATCTCCTAAACCACAAAGAGATATGTCACTTATCAACAAAATATATAGTCTCACTCCTATACTCGTCATGAGATTCATACTTAATAATCCAAGTTGCGAATCTAGTCTAACTCGAATGCTCGACTTTATCCCTCAAGGTATCAACTATTCCTCAAAGCGTATTTTATCTAACCAAAGGAGTATTTACTCCTAAAGTGCAGCGCTCCCTTAACCTCAATACCAGTCTCTTTCATTGACACATAAGCACCAAATGCTATTCCAAATGGAAGCCTCATCTTCTCAACAATTCCATAATGTTCACATCTCTTTGACAGTTGTCAAACTTCATCCAGTTTCATCCTGAAATCTACCAGGAAAACATCTAATACTTTTTTTAACAAAAGTCCTCCACTTAGATCTTTACTTGAAATCCCTTATTAGTCTAATGTTAATCCATCTATACTCATCATCTTCGAGTTAACACCAACATATAGCTTCTGTGTCCTTGGAACCATTTCATAAATTCCATGTCGTCATGATTTGCTTCAACTCTGCCTGACAATCCGTCATCTCGAAGATCTTTTCCATTTCTTGAATCCATTATTCAGCTTTTTTTTTTAGTTCTCATCACACTTGAACTTTGGAGGATGGTAACGACGAAAATCTTTCAATCCTCTTGACTCAATAGCACATATCTCTTTTTCCCTCTTCTCCAGATCCCGTAGAGTCTTTGCAGTTGTCTGTGCAATAGCAGGAACATCCATGTTATTTGTAGCTTCAACCATTTGATCATCCCCACTAACGTTCATTCTTGCAACGTCGTTCCTTCTTGGAGGTAGTGTTTCCCCAAAACCAACACCAAGAAAAGTGTTAACGCTACAATGAATAATTCTAAAACTAACTTTCGAAAATATCAACACATAATAATTATCCCTGATCTGACAACTCCGACCAATTACCCCGACGCATGATCAGATAACGACTCCCAACTTACAGTTGCCCTACAACCTAAACCAAAGGCTCCACAGCCCCCAAAGAAAACCAAACCAAAGCTCTGATACCACAATATAACACCCCGATTTTTAACAGCGAGAGTGTATTTTTTTTTTCAAAACAAAACCATAAAACAAAGAAATAATTAAGTTTAATACCTTTGGATAAATAATTAAGTCATTATAATTTACAAGCAGCAGAAAGTTTCTCAAAATATGAATCCAAAATATTTACACATCAAAAGTTGGTACATGTAACCCATCGAAAATAACATGTCAAGCTGACAATATTAGTAGAGGTACAGTCTTCCATTTTAAAATAAATACAATTCAAAAGAAAGACGTATCTTCCCTCTATGTCAACCAAATCTGATCATTCTCTAAAACCAACTAAACGCCCTGAGTGATCTCCACGCGCCCCGTAAGATCCTCCTAACATAGCTCCAGTCAGGCATTCCCCTCTACATTCCCATCCACAGGGTACGAACCGGTAGGATTATCCTGGCTCTCATCTGAGGGCAAAGCCCAGATTTCCACAATAGTTGTAAAGGGTCACCAACCGAAATTAACAGTTAACACATAACATTTAAGTTTTTAAATGCACAAATAACCTTTCCACTTAGCATGCACCTTAAAAGGGTTTTCCATATGCTAAAGTTCATATAACACTTGCCAAATAAAAATGAAATCAAAATAAAGTTCTCAATCCATCAAGTAATACATAACTGGCCAAAACATTGATAAATCAATTGAGCAATCGATTATCTAACTCAAAATAAGAATTTCTACTAAGCCAATCGATTTCCTGAAGGTTTTTTGTGAAATTTGAACTCTGGGCTTAATTCAACCGATTGAATGAATAACTGAGCCCCTGTATTAATGCCAATCGATTTCCAAATCGATTTTGTCAGTTTTGTTGAGTTCATGTATGGCCAAATCGATTTTCAAATCGATTTCTTGAATGGTTTTGAAAAACATATTATAAAATCGATTATGTCAAATTAGCGAAGTTCCTGTAACTCATCCAATCGATTGGGAAATCGATTTCCCTGCATATTCTTCCAAAAATACATAAACTAACTCAATCACATTCATACACAATTCCACATCTTAACACTTAGCAATTCCCACACGATCACCACGACAAATTAGGTTTCGAAATGGTTTTGCAATCCATCACGCTTTCACACAATAATCAAAACACTCAATCAACACAATTACCACGACAACTAAAATTCAAAACACTCAATCATAAACTTGAATCAAACACGACTCGCGTGTCAAGCACCATAATGCGATGCGTATATGCAAAAATGCATGGACTCGGAATCCCAAACCAAAACCCTCGTTGAAGGGCCGTAAATAATAATTGTACCGCCTATCGCAGGCCAAAGTACCAATTACCGAGGTGCCACCTATCACGGGTCTGCACGATTTACTAAAAATCGTAAACCATAAACGTACTGCTTATCACGGGCCCGTACCGTTTACCGAGGTGCCAGCTATCACGGGTCAGCACGGTTTACTAAAAAGAAACGTAAATCGTAAATGTACCGCCTATCACATGCCAAAGTACTATTTACCAAGGTGCCACCTATCACGGGTCTGCACAATTTACAAAAAACCGTAAATCGTAAATGTACCGCCTATCACGGGCCAAAGTACTATTTACCAAGGTGCCACCTATCACGGGTCTGCACAATTTACAAAAACGTAAATCATAAATGTACCCCCTATCACAGGCCAAAGTACTATTTATCAAAGTGCCACCTATCACGGGTCTGCACGATTTACAAAAAAAATGAAAATGCATGAGCTTACTCCGACTCCGTCCACGACAATCGTTATGCAAATGAATATATTACAAGATTCTCCATTTTTAATACTCATTTAACTCTAACAATTTTCACAACAATTGTTAAGTAAACAGAGATATTAAAAGATTTCCCATTTCTAATACTCGTTTAACTCTAACGATTTTCACTGCAAACATTAAGTAAACAGAGATATTGAAAGATTCCCCATTTTTAATACTCGTTTAACTCTAATGGTTTTCACGACAAACCTTAAGTAAACAAGGATATTAAGAGATTCCCCATTCTTAATACTAATTTAACTTAAACGATTTTCACAACAAACATTAAGTAAACAGAGATATTAAAAGATTCTCCATTTTTAATACTCGTTTAACTCTAATGGTTTTCACGACAACATTAAGTAAACGTAGACATTAAGAGATTCCCCATTCTTAATACTCGTTTAACTCTAATGGTTTTCAAATTCCACACAGGACATATTCAAACATAAGAGAAAATTCAATTCACAATTCACACCATACACATATCAAATTTCATAAGAATTAATTATGAATACGTCAAATACGAAGAACACAAATCATCACAACATACCACTCAAACACATCAAATCTCATTTCCTCAAAATCATACAATAAT
>NC_021164.2:14518444-14522607 GCF_000331145.2 Cicer arietinum | reverse complement strand
AACAAAACTGCCCAGAATTATATTCTTCGTAACCTAAATAAATTATTCTTCGGAAAATAATTTTAATCCAATTTCCAAAAATGTATTTTCAGCCTTTAACTCACTAAATACCGAAAACTGGGCTAAAAGTCTAAGGAATTCTACACAAAATACCCTAAAATTGTATAATTTAGGATTTAAAATTAAGGGTCTTATGTTTGAATGACCTAACCTTTTGTGCCATATTATTTTTTCTTCATTTCCTTACATAAGACACATAACATAAGCTAAACAAATTTATCTTATATAGGTTATTTTGCCTTTAATCTGTAAAGACTACAAATCCATCTTTTTGACTAATTGCTTTGAATGATTTTTGATTAAGTATAACATCATAATTATTATCACTTAATTGACTAATACTTGATAAATTATGTTTTAAGACATTTAACAAACAAAACATCTTTAATGGAAAGAGAGGGGCCATTACCAACTATGTTGTGACTAATGATATGACCTTTATGCTTTTCTCCAAAATTTATTGTGCCTTATTTGATCAAAATTAGGTCTTGGAACATAGATTTTTCTCGCGTCATATGTCCTAATCATCCATTGTTCATGTACCATGATTGGTGTTTCAACTTCGTTGTTAAAAACATATAAAACATAGATAAGTTTGTTCTTAGGTACCCAAATTTGATTGGGTTCTAATTTGTTAGTTTTGAAAGGTTTCTTGTATTTCCTTGTGTTTCACACATGACAAGATATTTTCGAGTTACCTCTCTTGTAGTAAACAGAACTTAAAACATGGGTTGGATAAGTTCAGACTTAGTTATTGTTTCTTGGTATCCTAGACCTTTTTTTACCCTTTCTACTAACTCTATAAATCATAGAAGCATACTTTCTTCTTTCTATCTTGTTAGATAGAATGTCTTAGAATACCACTTCATATTTATCATAATTATGTATAACATTTTCTAAAGGTTTTGAGACATGATTATCTTTCATTGTTATATTTTCTATTTTAAGCTTAACACTTTCATTTTTTTTAAACATTAATTTCTTCAGTCAGTTTTGCATTTACTTTCCTAAGTGTTTTTTGTTTTAGAGACAAATTGTGGTTTTTATTTAAGAAACTATTAATGACTTTAATTAATTCAGATCAGGTTAAATTAGACAGTACCCCAATTTCTTCACTAGCTAATTAACTTCCAAAGTCAGAATCACAATTATGATTAGTGTTGGATTTAGAGTTAGAATTGGTTGAGCCATTAGAACCAAATCTGCTTTCCCTTCATCATGAGAGGATTTGATCAACCCCTTGATCCTTGCAGTCACACGTCAGACTAACACAAGATCAAGTACAACTCCTTCTTGATGATCCTTTCACCCAAGAAGATCGCCACTAGTTTCTAGCTGGATTTTTATCAGTCGTTTCTTTATACAGAGTATTTGTTACAAACAAAATAAAAGATATACAAGTTGTCTTCAATCTCTATCAATGTATCTCACACAAGATTCTGGATGTTCATTTGAATGCTTGTGAGATCATTGTCTTTTTCTCTCAAGAATTCTTTTTCAGCTCTCTTAATGATTATGAGTAATCTTTTTGTCTTGATCTGAAAAAGCAATATCCAAATGTTATCAAAATGTTCTTAAGAGTTCTTCAGTGTTCTGAAGTATAATCAAGTATATTGTGTTAAAAAGTTATTGAGAGAATGATTGAAAACTGTTTATATAGTTTCTAAAAAACAACTAATAAATCGATTTACCAATCGATTTATTAAAGTGATAAAACAGGCCTAATCGATTTGCCAATCGATTATCGCGTGTCTTGTTTTTCTTGAATCTTGAAACTATATAAACTAATTGATTTCCCAATCGATTCTTTTAAAACACTTTTCAGTAAATTATGTGCAGACTTATATGAATCGATTGCATAATCGATGTCAAGTGTTTTGTTTCAATAATAAAGTCACAACAATCGATTACGTAATCGATTTACTAAGTCACATAATCGATTCACAAATACACATAATCGATTTGGCCACAAACTGAGAGTTCACTGTGATTTCAAAATATTTGTTTCAATCGATTTCCCAATCGATTGTGTTAAAAACAAGGACTCGGCTATTTTCATGTTAATCGAAGTGCCAATCGATTTGGTAGTATTTTTCTGAAAAGTTCTTACCAGTTGTTTAGTTCAATCGATTTCCCAATCGATTGATACAAAACTTAACATGATTGAAATTCTCACAATAGATTGTCCAATCGATTGTGTTTGTCATAGGTCATGTTACTTTTGAAATATTATTTAAGCAATCGATTTTCCAATCGATTAGCCTAGTAAATGGATTGTCCCTGTGACTTGCCCAATCGATTTGTTTCAATCAGTTTTTACTTTGTGATGGGCACAATCGATGTGCCAATCGATTAGTCTGTAAAACAGGTTGCCACTGACTTGCGCAATTTTTATTTCTAATTGTGCCAGTCGATTGCCTAATCGATTGTGTAACCACAAACAGTATGTTTCCTTACAACCCTTTTACGAAATCGATTGCCTAATCGATTTTCTCAGTAGATTTGTTGATTTCTTGAGTTCCAAGCAATTTGTCTCAAGTATGTAGGGTTGAGTTGTTGTTCCTGAAATCTTACTCAGTTAAAATGTTAGATTTATCATATGATGTATGAACATTGTATGTTTGTTAATTATGTCAAAACTAGGATTAAGAGGACTAAAGTCCAACAATCTCCCCCTTTTTGCATAAGTGACAATCATACAATTTTAACTTGAGTTGAACATTTCAAGATATAATATTAACAACATAATTTCATATAATCATATGTACCATTGTCAGATCATAAAATCAGAACATCAGATCAGAGCAAAACAGTACACATGCTATTTAACAATATCAGAGCATTCTAATAATTCAATAGTCAGTCATTCATCAGAGTATAATAGCACAACAGTATAAGCATCAGAGAAAGAATACAAGTTATAAACAAACATGTTATACTTTCTCTGAATCAACAAGTTATAATTTCTCTCCCCCTTTGTCAGTTAATGCAAAAAGCGGTAAATGGAGAGAGGATTAAAACAAGTTTTCCTCCCCCTATGTTAGTAAACATATGCACTGGGGATAAAAGAAAATGTATCAGAGCACAAACATATGCAGATTAAACATAGTATGGCAATGTAAATCATAGAATAATGAATGAACTTGCTTATATATCATATAAAAACAAAACACAAAACAGCAAAGCAGCAAAAATAAGACATCACAACAAAGAACTTAAAAACCTAATCTCCTAAACTGGGCTGGTCCTCACTATTATCTAGGGGAGAGGTAGAGACCGCTGTATTACCCTCAGCAGGTGTCTCCTCACCGTGAGTCGTAGAATGATCTAGGGGAGTTGGATTTGGTTCCTCTGTTGCTTGTCGACCAATGTCCGCTATGTCTTCAAATGATAGCTTGAGGCCTAGGTGAGCTTGAATTGCAGCAACATCCTGAACAACTGAATTCAGGGATGTTTGGAGAGTTGTTAGTGCAGCTTCCACCCTTGCATTTGACTCTAGCATTTTGGCGTTGTGAGCCATCTGAGCTTCCATGAATTCCAGCAGTTTCGCTACATACGCAGGAGGATCTGCCACTGGTTCAGAAGTTTGTGGAGGAGTTAGCTCAACATTTGGCATTGGTCTTATCCAAATGCCATTCACCCTCTTCAATTGCATCTGATTTACAATTGATTCACCAAAGATGAGGGTGGTCTTGGAAGATTCTTCATTGACCAGAGAAACTGTGAAGTGTTTCAGAATCTTTGTGATCAGTTGAGGATAAGGTAGTACCAACTTGCTCTGTGAAGCTTCCAGCATGTGCCTTAGCACAATCCATGCCCAGCTCAACTTGAGCTCTTTGGACAAACCCCATAGCAGTAGTATGTCCAACTTTTGGACTACTGCATGATTACCTGATTGTGGCACAAGCATCCTTGTTAGAGTATACATAAGCATCTTGTGTTGTACCTTCATTTGACCGATTGGTAGTGAAATGGTTTCGACAAACCCATCAATCATCAGATCTTTCACAGCTGTATGCCTATCAAGCGATTCTTCCCATCCTTCGTCAGCAGCATCAGCATCAGAACTGCCGTCTATAGATTTTCCGTGAAATTGCAATCCA
>NC_021164.2:14516217-14516979 GCF_000331145.2 Cicer arietinum | reverse complement strand
GATTTATTTGGCTTAGTAAAGATGTCATACATATTCCTTGAACTACCAGATTTCTGACTATGTTTGACATTTCTGTTTTGCATATAACCAATACCACATCTAGTGTTATTTTTAACATGTTTATTTGGGTTATATCCAAGACCAGATTTTTCATTAACATGTCTCTAGTTGCTAAGTATATCGTTCAGTTTATCTTTACTGCTAGCAAACTTCAATAAATCAGACTGTAATGATGCAACATGTTTTTCAAGTTCAATGCATCTTGCAGATTTGTCATGTGAATCCTTTTTCAGTTGTTCATACAAATCCTCAATTTTCTTATGATCATTTTTCATTTGCTCAAGCATTTTCTTTGTACTTATCAACTGTTTAATAGAATTCACATACTCATCATGCAATTCATTGAAAGCTTCTTGTAGCTCATCATAAGAGGGATTAGATTGTGAACTAACCTCATTTTCTGATTTTGAGTCGGTATTTGCCATAAGACACAGATTTGCTTCTTCTTCTGAAGAGGCAAAGGATTCTTCGTTGTCACTCCATGCAATATATGCTCTTCTGGTTTTGTGAGATGGTTCCTTGTCTTTAGTATTTGTAGTCCTATTTTTGTCTTGCACTTTGTGACACTCAGACTTTATATGCCCTGTTCTACCACATTCATAACAGGTGATTATCTTGTTGTCACTAGTCTTAGAACTTGATGGCTTTCTGAACTTGTTGTCTTTCTTTTTTTCAGAAATTTTTTAAACTTTTTGACAAGTA
>NC_021164.2:14511051-14515715 GCF_000331145.2 Cicer arietinum | reverse complement strand
AACCTTTTATTGAACTAATGATCAATCACGGTCCCAAGGAGTTGATTCTAATCGAAGGTTCTCGCTTACATATATTGATCAACTACTAGTCAAGATTATGCAGTAATATGTCTACAGATCAATCAAGATACATGCATGTCAAACAATATTAATCATACAAACATAAATGCAAATAATAAACAATATCCTGGTTCAATTGTCAATAAGACAACCTACATCCAGTCCTGACAATCTAACTGGATTTCAGCTTTTTCTCCAATAGAAAGAATTGAGACTTGTTTACAGATTGTCCAGTTTCCTCGAAACCTATCTATCTAACTCAATCTCTTTCCTATTGCTTAACCCCTTGATCCTTGCAGCCACTCGTCAGACTCACACAAGATCAAGTACAGCTCCTTCTTGATGATTCCAACATCAACGAAGATCGCCACCAGTTTCTAGCTGGATTTTTATCAGTCGTTTCTTTATACAGAGTATTTGTTACAAACAAAATAAAAGATATACAAATTGTCTTCAATCTCTATCAATGTATCTCACACAAGATTCTGGATGTTCATTTGAGTGCTTGTGAGATCATTGTCTTTTTCTCTCAAGAATTTTTTTTCAGCTCTCTTAATGATTATGAATAATCTTTTAGTCTTGATCTGAAAAAGCAATATCCAAATGTTATCAAAATGTTCTTAAGAGTTCTTCAGTGTTCTGAAGTATATTCAAGTATATTGTGTTAGAAAGTTATTGAGAGAATGATTGAAAACTGTTTATATAGTTTCTGAAAAACAAACAAATAAATCGATTTACCAATCGATTTATTAAAGTGATAAAACAGGCCTAATCGATTTGCCAATTGATTATCACGAGTCTTGTTTTTCTTGAATCTTGAAACTATATAAACTAATCGAATTCCCAATCGATTCTTTTAAAACACTTTTCAGTAAATTATGTGCAGACTTATATGAATCGATTGCATAATCGATGTCAGGTGTTTTGTTTCTATAATAAAGTCACAACAATCAATTACGTAATCGATTTACTAAGTCACATAATCGATTCACAAATACACAAAATCGATTTGGCCACAAATTGAGAATTAACTGTGATTTCAAACTATTTGTTTCAATCGATTTGCCAATCGATTGTGTTTAAAATAGTGACTCATTTAATTTCATGTTAATCGGAGTGCCAATCGATTTGGTAGTATTTTCCTGAAAAGTTCTTACCAGTTTTTTAGTTCAATCGATACCAATCGATCATCACAGGTCATGTTATTTTTGAAAGTTTTATTTACGTAATCGATTCGTCAATACCAAACTTAACATGATTGAAATTCTCACAATAGATTGTCCAATCGATTGTGTTTGTCACAGGTCATGTTACTTTTGAAATATTATTTAAGCAATCGATTTGCCAATCGATTAGCCTAGTAAATGGATTGTCCCTGTGACTTGCCCAATCGATTTGTTTCAATCAGTTTTTACTTTGTGATGTGCACAACCGATGTGCCAATTGATTAGTCTGTAAAACAGGTTGCCACTGACTTGCGCAATTTTTATTTCTAATTGTGCCTGTCGATTGCCTAATCGATTGTGTAACCACAAACAGTATGTTTCCTTACAACCCTTTTACGAAATCGATTTCCTAATCGATTTTCTCAGTAGATTTGTTGATTTCTTGAGTTCCAAGCAATTTGTCTCAAGTAAATCTTACTCAGTTAAAATGTTAGATTTATCATATGATGTATGAACATTGTATGTTTGTTAATTATGTCAAAACTAGAATTAAGAGGACTAAAGTCCAACACAAAGTTCATAATCTTGTGAGATAAAAAAGCATTTGAGTATGTTGATAACTCTTTATCATATGCATATTTTTCATTATTTTTAGTCTTATTTATCTTTTATTCATTAGTTAATTTAAGGAGTCATTTGATATATTTTGTTGATTTTAAATATTTTATTTAATGAAATGTTTATGTTCTTATATAGAAATTGTTAGAGATCCAACATTGGAAATCCTACAATCGAAAGACAAGGAAGATCTACTCACATATGATCATAGTAGAATCAAATAGAAAACTGAATATTATTGAAACTAGAAAATAAAATAACAGAATAAAAATAAAAAGCTGATAATTATTAAAACTAGAAAATTTCTAAGAGAAATACAAGAACAAAAGAAAGAGTAGTAAGAGATTTCGAGTAGGAATGATGTCCCTAAAACTGAGTATTTTGGTCATTTTTATAGTCTTAGGTGCCTTCAAGAGCTTTAATTACAAGAAACCATCAGAATTTCAAAGGAGGAAAACGATTCAGCAGAAAATGAGAAATTTATGGCCATAATCGCCATTACTACTAAGCAGTAATAGGTGCAGCAACAAAAGATGAACATATTATGGCCATAATGATCATTACTGCCAGATAGTCGTCCTTGCTGACTTGAATTGTCAAATTCTTTTTTTTAATTTTTTCGTTCATTCATTATGGTTGTAATGACTATTATGGTCAGACAGTAATACTTGTTGGAACTTGAGTGTCTTTCATTTTCTTGATCATGATGTACTATGACTGCACCACTTCACTTCAAGGCTCTTTTGCTCCAAAAATTATCACTTATTCCTTCACTTCTCCTTGAAATCAAAACAAAACAAAAACGTAGTAAAATAGAACTAAATTCGAATTAAAAACATCAAATTAACATTTCAAATAAAACTATAAAAATAGATAAATTCTAGCTTATCAACGACCCTTTCAAACACCGTTGGAGCAGTTTTATCAAGAATCACTCATGAATCCTTATTGTAATTCTTTTGTAATCCATATCTTTTGTATCTCTCCCATGAGTAACTAAACCCTGTTTGTTAGGGATGAGTGAAACAAGTAGAAACCTTAATTTTGCTGATTTGATTTCTAGTTATATGAATGAGTTTATTGAATTATTTTTCTCATCTCTTTGCTTAATGCTTTTTACTGCTTGATCAACATTAAAATGTTCTGCAATTCGTATTTTGAAACAGAAATGGACTTTACGAATGCTTGAGATGAGAAATTCATGAATTTGTAGTCTAGGGATAGATACAGGTCACAAAACCAATTAACTTAGTTGCAAAGACAATAGTTTAACAAGAGAATTCTAGTAAGGTAATCTTAATTCTAATCTTAAATCCACTAATTAGGGGTTACTTTGGAATTAAAAATTGTCACTAAGGAATTCAGTAATAATTAGGATCAAATTAGACATCAAGGTTGGATTCGATGTGAAACTCATCCCTAAAATTTTTATTATTATAAATGATCAATTTTATTACTGTTATTATTTTTAAATATTATTTCAATCAATTTAGGAACTCTTTGTTCAATTTTAGTATTTAAATATAATTCGATAGTAAAACGCAATCCTTGAGTTCGACACTTGGTACTACCGTTTTAATTATTACTTGCAACGATTCAATACACTTGCTGAAACACTATCATCTATCCTTCTAGTACTCAAATCTTTCTCCATAAAACAGAGGCGCTATGTTGATGTTTCCACCAGAGTCTTCTTCACCAAATCCAGACATGTTGAATCCTTGGATCTTTCCTCAAATATTGTAAAGTGCTAAGCCTAGGGATCGGGCTCTTTATGCCAATGGAACATGCAAATGGGAGAATGGGAGGTTGAATTGTGTTTATCTAAGTTGGATTCTTTTAAATTATTTATTCAATAACTGGTTCAGGTTGGTGATTTTAACTAAAATAGAGGAAGTAGCAATCATGCTTAAATAATTAAAGGCAACAGTAAAGTAAAGAGTGCAAAAGTAAAGTGACACAAGCATATTTATACTTGTTCATCACCAACTTGGTAGCTACATCCAGTCCCTTTACTTAGAAGGATTTAACCACTAATTCACATCCTTGAATTAAACAATATTTGATCCTACAAGTGAGTCTTCTCGAAACCACTCGAAACCCATAGACTTTTTGAGAAAGAAAAACACATTGACCCTACAAGTCATGTCTTCTCCGCACAACATGATAACCACAGATTGTTGAAGGCAAGTACACCTTGACCTTACAAATCAAGTTTTCTAAATAAAACCTGAAAACCACTAATTGCTTGAGGAACACTAAAGCTACTATCGGGTTGGGTTACACAAGTTTGGAATGAATTTTGTTTTGCTTTTAATAAGCAGATTATTGCAATTTGTAAGACCCATAATTTTAAAGTATACTTTATGTATTTTAGTGTATTTTGGTATTGAACTCGGAGGCTTTTAAGCCAAAGTTATTAATATTTTGGAGTTTATATGACCAAAAAGATATTTGATGCCCAATTAAATTACTCATCGATAAATAAATTAAATTAAGTACGGTGAATCCTTTACGAAGAATTTAATGCCTTATGGGTAAAATGGTAATTTTAATAAATATCTAGATATTTGGAGATATTTGTTAAAAGTAATTAATATATATAAATACATATATAAATATATATATATATATATATATATATGTTTGTGTGGAGGGAAAAGAGAAGGAAATAGAAAGAAAAGAAATAGAAAGGAAGGAAAAGGGAAAGAAAGAAAAAATCCATCTTCTTCCTCTGCCTCGCGTGACCCTCTTCTTCCTCCTTCTTCCATTTTCATTTTCGCTTCTTCCTTTTGTTCAAGAATAGAAACCCAAGGCTTA
>NC_021164.2:14501735-14509818 GCF_000331145.2 Cicer arietinum | reverse complement strand
AAATGGTAATTTAACAAATATCTAGATATTTTGAGATATTTGTTAAAAGTAATATATATATATATATATATATATATATATATATATATTTATATACCTATTTGTTTGGAAAAAAAAGGAAAAGAAATAGAAAAGAGAGATAAGGAAATAGGAAGAAAAGAAAATAGAAGGAAGGAAAAGGAAAGGAAAAGCATTTCCATCTTCTTCCTCCCGTGCCTCGCGAAACCCATTTCTTTTTCTTCTTGGTTTTGCTTTCTTTTTCGTTCCTTTTCTTCAAGATTAGAAACCCAAGGTTCGTTGAGTGTGAAAGAGAAGATTACTCAACTTCATTCTTCTTGTTTGATTCGAAAACGAAGAAAAACGGTGTTAGGGATTTCAAAACCGTCAAACACAAACCACCCCGTTTCATCTAGATCTAAGCTTCATTTTGCGAAGAGATAGAAGGGAAAGTTGTCACCACCACACTACGGTGCTAGTGGACTAACTTGGAAGCGACGTCGCGAGCGGAGATTTTACCGGATTTACTCGCGGTACCAGAAACGCACGTTAAAGCTAACGTTAAGCTAAGGGTTTGAGTGTTGATTTGGGGGAAAATGAATCTAGGGCTTTATGGGTAAAATCTTAGAGTTAGGTTTGGGTTATGTTGATGAATGTTTCGTGGAAAATGAATTTAAACTCATTTGTGTATGATTCTGAGTAAATGAAACTTGTTGTGTTTGAGTGGTGGATTGTGTTGATTTGTGTTCGTCGTATTGGACGTGTTCTTAATTAATATTGATGAAATTTGTAGTTTGTATGGTTGGATTCTGTGGAGAAATGAATTGATGTATTTTGGTGTGAGTTGTGGATTGGATCTGATAATAGGTTTGAGTTTGTTTTGTGTGGAATTTGAAAACCATTAGAGTTAAACGAGTATTAAAAATGGGGAATCTTTTAATATCTCGGTTTACTTAATGTGTGTTTGAGAAAATCGTTTAAGTTAAACGAGTATTAAGAATGGGGAATCTCTTAATGTCTATGTTTACTTAATGTTGGCGTGAAAACCATTAGAGTTAAACGAGTATTAAAAATGGGGAATCTTTTAATATCTCGGTTTACTTAATGTTGTTTTGGAAAATCGTTTAAGTTAAAAGAGTATTAAGAATGGGGAATCTCTTAATATTTCTATTTGCTTAATGTTTGTTGTGAAAATCGTTTAAGTCAAATGAGTATTAAAAATGGGGAATCTTTTAATATCTGCATTTGCTTAACGATTGTTGTGGATGGAGTCAGTGTATGCTCATGCATTTCATTTTGGTAAATTGTGCTGACCCGTGATAGGTGGCACCTCGGTAAACAGTACTGACCCGTGATATGTGGTACGTTTACGATTTACATTTTGGTAAGTTGTGCTGACCTGTGATAGGTGGCACCTCGGTAAACAATACTTTGGCCTGTGATAGGCGGTACGTTTACGACTTACGCTTTTTCTTTTAGTAAATCGTGCTGACCCGTGATAGGCGGCACTTCGGTAAACAGTACTGACCCGTGATAGGTGGTACGTTTATGATTTACGCTTTTTAGTAAATCATGCTGACCCGTGATAGGTGGCACCTCGGTAATTGGTACTTTGGCCTGCGATAGGCGGTACGATTATGATTTACGGCCCTTCGAGGAGGGTTTTGGTTTGGAATTCCGAGTCCATGCATTTTGGCATATACGCATTGCATTAGGGTGCTTGGCACGCGAGTCGTGGTTGATTTGAGTTTTATGATTAAGTGATTTGAATTTGAGTCGTTGTGGTAATTGCGTTGAAAATGCTAAGTGTTATGTGTTGATTGTTGTGTGTAAGTATGATGGTTATCGAGATCCCAATTGCCGTGGTAATCGTGTAGGAATTGCTAAGTGTTAGGTTGTGAACTTGATTAGGAATGACTTGAGTAAATGCATGAATTTTTGGAAAAACGATCAGGGAAATCGATTTCCCAATCGATTGGATGAGTTGCAGGAACTTCACTATTTTAACCTAATCGATTTGCCAATCGATTGTATAAATATGTCTTTCAAAATCTTTTAAGAAATCGATTTGGAAATCGATTGGCAGAGAGGCAGGAACTCAGCAAAACAGACAAAATCGATTTGGAAATCTATTTGGCAACACAGGAACTCAGCAAAACTGACGAAATCGATTTAGAAATCGATTTGGCCATGCAGGAGCTCAGCAGAACTGATAAAATCGATTTGGCAATCTATTGGCTCAGTAGGAATTCTTATTTTTAGTTAGATAATCGATTGCTCAATTGATTTATCAATGCTTTGGTCAGTTATGTATTACTTGATGGATTGAGAACTTTATTTTGATTTCATTTTTAATTGGCAAGCATTATATGAACTTTTGATTTCCCAATCGATTGGCACAGTGGAATTTGTTATTTTGAGTTAGATGATCGATTGTTCAATTGGTTCATCAATGGATTGGCCAGTTGTTTATTGCCTGATTGATTTAAGACTTACTTTGCTTTCATTTTTATTTTGCAAGCATTATATGAACTTTAGCATATGGAAAACCCTTTTAAGGTGCATGCTAGGTTGAAAGGTTATCTTGTGCATTTGAAAATTTAAATGTTATGTGTTAACTGTTAATTTCGGTTGGTGACCCTTTACAACTATTGTGGAAATCTGGGCTTTGCCCTCAGATGAGAGCCAGGACGATCCCACCGGTTCGTACCCTACGGATGGGAATGTAGATGGGAATGCTTGACTGGAGCTATGTAGGAGGATTTCACGGGGCGCGTGGAGATCACTCAGGGTGTATAGTTTTTTGGTAGGATGATCAGATTAGGTTGATGTATAGGGACTAGACGTCCTTCTTTTTGGGTTGCAGTATTTTGATTTGGAAAAATGTACCTATACTAATATTGTCTGTTTGACAAGTTATTTATGACGGGGTCTATGTACCACCTTTTGAAGAGTAAATACTTTGGATTCGTATTTTGAGAAACTTTCCGCTGCTTGTAAATTATAATGACTCAATTATTTATCCAAAGGTATTTCCTTATTTGTTTTTCTCTGTTTTATTTTAATCTCTTTTGAAAAAAAAATACACCTGGCTTTGAAAAAGGGGTGTTACATAAACCGTGCAGACCTGTGATAGGTGGCACCTCGGTAAACGGTACGGGCCCGTGATTGGCAGTACGTTTATGGTTTACGCTTTTTAGTAAATCGTGCAGACCCGTGATAGGTGGCACCTCGGTAATTGGTACTTTGGCCTGCGATATGCGGTACAATTATGATTTACGGCCCTTTGAGGAGGGTTTTGGTTTGGAATTCTCTGACACCCCGATTTTTAACAGCGCGAGTGTATTTTTTTTTTCAAAACAAATTAATAAAAAGAAAGAATAATTAAGTAAAATACTTTTGGATAAATATGGAAGTCGTAACACAACGACAAAGACGTCAACAGAATTTACAAGCATATAGTTTTTGAAATACGAACCCAAAGTATTTACACTTCAAAAAGTGGTACATGGACCCCATCATAAAAAAATGTCAAACAGACAATATTAGTAAAGGTACAGTCTTCCAATTTAAAATAAACGCAATCCAAAATAAAGACATTTGTTTCCTCTATGTCAACCTAATCTGATCATTCTACCAAAAAACTCTACACCCTGATTGATCTCCACGCGCCTCGTAAGATCCTCCTAACATAGCTCCAGTCAGGCGTTCCCGTCTACATTCCCATCCACAGGGTACGAACCGGTAGGATTGTCCTGACTCTTATCTGAGGGCAAAACCCAGATTTCCACAATAGTTGTAAAGGGTCACCAACCGAAATTAACAGTTAACACATAACATTTAAATTTTTGAATGCACAAAATAACCTTTCCACTAAGCATGAACCTTAAAAGGATTTTCCATATGCTAAAAGTTCCTATAATACTTTGCAAATGAAAATGAAGTCAAAATAAGTCTTAAATCAATCAAGTAATAAACAACTAGCCAATCCATTAATGAACCAATTGAGCAATCGATCATCTAACTCAAAATAATAATTTCCACTAAGCCAATCGATTGGGAAATCGATTTGGATGAAGGGTTTTAGTGAAAACTGAACTCTGGGCTTAAATCAATCGATTGGGAAATCGATTGAATGAATAACTGAGCCCCTGTGTTAAACCCAATCGATTGGAAAATCGATTTCCTGAGGGTTTTTCGTGAAAACTGTACTCTGGGCTTAATTCAATCGATTGGGAAATCGATTGAATGAATAACTGAGCCCCTGTATTAAAGCCAATCGATTTCCAAATCAATTTTGTCAAAATGGCTGAGCTCCTGTAATGGCCAAATCGATTGGCAAATCGATTTTGAGGAATAGCTTTTAAAAGAAACGATTTGGGAATCGATTTCCCTGCATGTTTTCCTTAAAACTACATAAACTAACTCAATCACATTCACACACAACTCCAAAACATAACACTTAGCAATTTCCACACAATCACCACGACAACTTGAGTTTCGAAACAGTTTTACAATCAATTTCACTTACACACGATTTGTTCCAAAACATAGACACTTAGTACAATCATGACAATCACAATGACATCTCAAGTTCAAACACTCAATCATACACTTGAATCAAACGCGACTCGTGTGTCAAGCATCCTAATGCAATGCGTATATGCCAAAATGCATGGACTCGGAATTCCAAATCAAAACCCTCCTCGAAGGACCGTAAATCATAATTGTACCCCCTATCGCAAGCCAAAGTACCAATTACCGAGGTACCACCTATCACGGGTCTGCACGATTTACTAAAAAGCGTAAACCATAAACGTACTGCCTATCACGGGCCCGTACCGTTTACCGAGGTGCCACCTATCACGGGTCTGCACGGTTTACTAAAAAGAACGTAAATTGTAAATGTACCGCCTATCACAGGCCAACGTACTATTTACCAAGGTGCCACCTATCACGGGTCTGCACAATTTACAAAAAAGCGTAAACCATAAACGAGTGCCTATCACGGGCCCGTATCGTTTACCGAGGTGCCACCTATCACGGGTCTGCACGGTTTACAAAAACGTAAATCCTAAATGTACCGCCTATCACAGGCCAAAGTACTATTTATCAAGGTGCCACCTATCACGGGTCTGCACGATTTACAAAAAGAATGAAAAATGCATGAGCATATACTGACTCCATCCACGACAATCGTTAAGCAAATGCAGATATTAAAAGATTCCCCAACTTAAACGATTTTTCACAACAAACATTAAGTAAACAAGACATTAAGAGATTCCCCATTCTTAATACTCATTTAACTTAAACGACTTTCACAACAAACATTAATTAAACAAGACATTAAGAGATTCCCCATTCTTAATACTCATTTAACTTAAATGATTTTCACAGCAAACATTAAGTAAACAAGCCATTAAGAGATTCCCCATTCTTAATACTCATTTAACTTAAACGATTTTCACAACAAACGATTTCCACACAAAACAACTCAAACATATTATCAAATTTAATCCACGATTCACACCAAAACACATCAATTCATTTCTCCACAAAATCCAACCATACACATATCAAATTTCATAAGCATGAATTATGAACACGTCAAACTTCATTTACTCAAATTCATACACCAATGGGTTAAATTCATTTTCCGCGAAACATTCATCAATATCACCAAAACCTAACTCTAAGATTTTACCCATAAAGCCTTAAATTCATTTTCCCCAAATCAACACTTTAACCCTAACAAAATTATTTTCCACACAACCACAGATAAGTCCCTAAATGCAAACTAGAAGTTTGGAAGGAGCCCTTACCTTCACGTTAGCTTTAACGTGCGATTACGGTACCGCGAGTAAATCCGGTAAAATCTCCGCTCGCAACGCCGCTTCCAAAGTTGGTTCCCTAGCACCGTAGCATGGTAGTGAGCAACTTTCCCTTCTATCTCTTCGCGAAACGAAGCTTAGATCTAGATGAAACGGGGAGGTTTGTGCTTGACGGTTTTGAAATCCATAACTCCGTTTTTGAATCCGGGAAGAAGGAAGTGTTGAAAATTTGTTCTTACTCACCCACAATCCTTGGGTTTCTTCTCTTGAACAAAAGGAAGCAGCGAAAATGGAGGTAGAAGGAAGAAGAAGGAATGGGTTTCACGCGAGGCAGAGGAAGAAGGAGAACTTCTGTTTTCTTTCTTTTCTTGTTCGTTCCTTTTTACTTTTCCTCTCTTTCTCTTTCCTTTTCTTCTCTTTCTCTTTCCTTTCTTTTTCCCTCCAAACAATTAATCATTATATATATATTGAATATAATTAACAAATATCTACAAAATATTTAGATATTTATTAAATTTACCATTTCGCCGATAACCTCTCCAAACCACTTTTGTTAAAATATCCACTCTCGTCGCAACCCAATTGACATAAACAACTTTTAGCAATTGCGAGACATTTTTAACAAACTCCCCTGAATTAAATTCTTCGTAGAGGATTCACCGTACTTAATTTAATTTATTTATCGACGAGTAATTTTAATCGGCATCAAAATATCTTTTTGGTCATATAAACTCCAAAATATTAATAACTTTGGCTAAAAAGACTCCGAGTTCAATACCAAAGATACACTAAAATACATAAAGTGTACTTTAAAATTATGGGTCTTACAATTTTCCTATAACTTTGATCATGTCGACGAAGTACAATTTCCCATAGTTATGTCCCATAGTCTCATTTGCATCCAATTGGTACGAAACATCCATTTGGTACCAAACCGAGTCACTAAGTATGACACCAACACAATGAGTACAAAACAATCACTACAGTCGAGGACTATTAAATTTCTCCATTGTCCATAAATTCTCGTAGTGTTCTTATCAGTATGTTATTCCAATTATAACTTTAATAATTCTATCCCCACATCTGTTTGGTGATCCAAGCTTCCTCAAATATTTTCGATATCATGCCAAAGACTATCCTACTTAGGACACACAACCTTCTTTTCAGTTTAGTACTTCATTTTAAGAGTCACATTCCGATTTTCAAAGCGAAGGGGTATTTTTTTTTTTCAAAAGAAATTAAAATAAAACAGAGTAAAACCAATAAGGAAATACCTTTGGATAATTAATTGAGTCATTATAATTTACAAGCAGCGGAAAAGTTTCTCAAAATACGAATCCAAAGTATTTACACTTCAAAAGGTGGTACATAGACCCCATCATAAATAACATGTCAAACAGACAATTTTAGTATAGGTACAGTTTTCCGAATTAAAATACTGCAACCCAAAAAGAAGGACGTCTAGTCCCTATACATCAACCTAATCTGATCATCCTACCAAAAACTATACACCATGAGTGATCTCCACGCGCCCCGTGAGATCCTCCTACATAGCTCCAGTCAAGCACTTCCATCCTTAACATGAATTATTTATCACTTGCCTGCCTCAACTCCTTCGATTATGAAAGTTCTAAGCATTACTTGGTCCTCCATCCAACCTTGTGGATTTTAAATCATCAACTAAAAATATCAACCATCTTAGGGTCCCAAATCAAATCTCGAATAATCCTTCCGACCTATCAAAATATTAACATCCTCTTAGTATTTTCCATCCTTTAATAGACTCTCAAAACTTTATTTACCACAATCTCGAAGTATTCTCGTACTCGATACTTCAAATTCCACTTAATGGTAACATAGAGTTCAATACATCAAGGCTTAACTCATTATGTTTTTCCGAACACCGCTCAATTTCACATTTACGTGTCTATAGATTCATCCAATATCACTATCCATACTTACTATCTCCTAAACCACAAAGAGATATGTCACTTATCAACAAAATATATAGTCTCACTCTTATACTCGTCATGAGATTCATACTTAATAATCCAAGTTGCGAATCTAGTGTAACTCTAATGCTCGACTTTATCCCTCAAGGTATCAACTATTCCTCAAAGCGTATTTTATCTAACCATAGGAGTATTTACTCCTAAAGTGCAGCGCTCCCTTAACCTCAATACCAGTCTCTTTCATTGACACGTAAGCACCAAATGCTATTCCAAATGGAAGCCTCATCTTCTCAACAATTCCAT
>NC_021164.2:14500200-14500911 GCF_000331145.2 Cicer arietinum | reverse complement strand
TAAGTCAACAGAATTTACAAGCAGCGAAATAGTTTTTGAAATACGAATCCAAAATATTTACACATCAAAAGTTGGTACATGTAACCCATCGAAAATAACATGTCAAGCTGACAATATTAGTATAGGTACAGTCTTCCATTTTAAAATAAATACAATTCAAAAGAAAGACGTATGTTCCCTCTATGTCAACCAAATCTGATCATTCTCTTAAACCAACTAAGCGCCCTGAGTGATCTCCACGCGCCCCGTAAGATCCTCCTAACATAGCTCCAGTCAGGCATTCCCCTCTACATTCCCATCCACAGGGTACGAACCGGTAGGATTGTCCTGGCTCTCATCTGAGGGCAAAGCCCAGATTTCCACAATAGTTGTAAAGGGTCACCAACCGAAATTAACAGTTAACACATAACATTTAAGTTTTTAAATGCACAAATAACCTTTCCACTTAGCATGCACCTTAAAAGGGTTTTCCATATGCTTAAAAGTTCATAACACTTGCCAAATAAAAATGAAATCAAAATAAAGTTGTCAATCCATCAAGTAATACATAACTGGCCAAAACATTGATAAATCAATTGAGCAATCGATTATCTAACTCAAAATAAGAATTTCTACTAAGCCAATCGATTTCCTGAAGGTTTTTAGTGAAATTTGAACTCTGGGCTTAATTCAATCGATTGGGAAATCGATTGAATGAATAACTGGGCCCCT
>NC_021164.2:14492422-14499321 GCF_000331145.2 Cicer arietinum | reverse complement strand
CAAGGTGCCACCTATCACGGGTCTGCACAATTTACAAAAAACCGTAAATCGTAAATGTACCGCCTATCACGGGCCAAAGTACTATTTACCAAGGTGCCACCTATGACGGGTCTGCACAATTTACAAAAACGTAAATCATAAATGTACCCCCTATCACAGGCCAAAGTACTATTTATCAAGGTGCCACCTATCACGGGTCTGCACGATTGACAAAAAAAATGAAAATGCATGAGCATACTCCAACTCCATCCTTGACAATCGTTATGCAAATGCAGATATTAAAAGATTCCCCATTTTTAATACTCATTTAACTCTAACAATTTTCACAACAATTGTTAAGTAAACAGAGATATTAAAAGATTCCACATTTCTAATACTCGTTTAACTCTAACGATTTTCACTGCAAACATTAAGTAAACAGAGATATTGAAGGATTCCCCATTTTTAATACTCGTTTAACTCTAATGGTTTTCATGACAAACCTTAAGTAAACAAGGATATTAAGAGATTCCCCATTCTTAATACTAATTTAACTTAAACGATTTTCACAACAAACATTAAGTAAACAGAGATATTAAAAGATTCCCCATTTTTAATACTCGTTTAACTCTAATGGTTTTCACGACAACATTAAGTAAACGTAGACATTAAGAGATTCCCCATTCTTAATACTCGTTTAACTCTAATGGTTTTCAAATTCCACACAGGACATACTCAAACATGTTCACAAATTCAATCCACAATTCACACCATACACATATCAAATTTCATAAGCATTAATTATGAATACGTCAAATACGAAGAACACAAATCATCACAACATACCACTCAAACACATCAAATCTCATTTCCTCAAAATCATACAATAATAAGCTAAATTCATTTTTCCCCCAAATCAATACTTCAACCCTAACAAAATTCTTTTCCACACAACCACAGATAAGTCCCTAAATGCAAACTAAAAGTTTGGAAGGAGCCCTTACCTTAACGTTAGCTTAAACGTGCGATTACGGTACCGCGAGTAAATCCGGTAAAATCTCCGCTCGTGATGTCGCTTCCAAAGTTGGTTCCCTAGCACCATAGCGTGGTGGTGAGCAACTTTCCCTTCTATCCCTTCGCGAAATGAAGCTTAGATCTAGATGAAACGTGGGAGATTGTGTTTGACGGTTTTGAAATTCCTAACACTGTTTTCGAATCCGAGAAGAAGAAAGAGGACATAGGGAAGAAGTCAAGCAGCAGGGGAATGTTTTCCTTTCACTCACACTTGGTTTTCTTGAAGCTAAAGCAAGAAAAAGAAGGAGAAGGGAAGGGTTCGCGCAAAGGGGAGGATGCATTTCTCGTTTCCTATGTTTACGTTCTCTGCCTTTCCTTTTCTAGCTTCCATATATACATATATATTACATTCTATATATATATATATATATATATATATATATTATGATTAAAACTAAACCAATAAAAATCTGACAACTCTCACATCCATCACTTCACTCTCATCTCAAACTATTTTGATAAAAATATCTACTCTCGTCGCAACTCAATTGACTGATACAATTTTCAGCAACCTAAGATATTTTTAACAAAACTGCCCAGAATTATATTCTTCGTAACCTAAATAAATTATTCTTCGGCAAATAATTTAATCCAATTTCCAAAAATGTATTTTCAGCCTTTAACTCACTAAATACCGAAAATTGTGCTAAAAGTCTAAGGAATTCTACACAAAATACCCTAAAATTGTATAATTTAGGATTTAAAATTAAGGGTCTTATGTTTGAATGACCTAACCTTTGGTGCCATATTATTTTTTCTTCATTTCCTGACATAAGACACATAACATAAGCTAAACAAATTTATCTTATATAGGTTATTTTGCCTTTAATCTGTAAAGACTACAAATCCATCTTTTTGACTAATTGCTTTGAATGATTTTTGATTAAGTATAACATCATAATTATTATCACTTAATTGACTAATACTTAATAAATTATGTTTTAGGACATTTAACAAACAAAACATCTTTAATGGAAAGAGAGGGGCCATTACCAACTATGTTGTGACTAATGATATGACCTTTATGCTTTTCTCCAAAATTTATTGTGCCTTATTTGATCAAATTTAGGTCTTGGAACATAAATTTTTCTCGCGTCATATGTCCTAATCATCCATTGTTCATGTACCATGATTGGTGTTTCAACTTCGTTGTTAAAAACATATGAAACATAGATAAGTTTGTTCTTAGGTACCCAAATTTGGTTGGGTTCTAATTTGTTAGTTTTGAAAGGTTTATTGTATTTCCTTGTGTTTCACACATGACAAGATATTTTCGAGTGACCTCTCTTGTAGTAAACAGTACTTAAAACATGGGTTGGATAAGTTTAGACTTAGTTATTGTTTCTTGGTATCCTAGACCTTTTTTTACCCTTTCTACTAACTTTATAAATCATAGAAGCATACTTTCTTCTTTCTATTTTGTTAGATAGAATGTCTTAGAATACCACTTCATATTTATCATAATTATGTATAACATTTTCTAAAGGTTTTGAGACATGATTATCTTTCATTGTTATATTTTCTGTTTTAAGCTTAACACTTTCATTTTTTTAAAACATTAATTTCTTCAGTCAGGTTTGCATTTACTTTCCTAAGTGTTTTTTGTTTTAGAGACAAATTGTAGTTTTTATTTAAGAAACTATTAATGACTTTAATTAATTCAGATCAGGTTAAATTAGACAATACCCCAATTTCTTCACTAACTAATTAACTTCCAAAGTCAGAATAACAATTATGATTAGTGTTGGATTTAGAGTTAGAATTGGTTGATCCATTAGAACCAAATCTGCTTTCTCTTCATCATGAGAGGATTTGCATAATCATCTTATGTAGCCATCATAACCGTTTTCTTGGGTCTAGAGTCTATCACCATCGTCTGAGTCCACATTCTGGTCATCTGAATCATTATCCTCTAATTCTGTTTTTACCATTAGAATCTTCTTCTACTTGGATTTCAAAGCCAAAGTATTCTACTTCTTCTTGGGCTCATCCTCTACAACCTCAATTTCACGTGATCTCAAGAAGTTAATCAGTTCTTCCAATTTAATAGTGTTTACATCCTTAGCTTCTAAAATGGTTGTAATCTTAGGTTTCCACTTTCTTGACAAACTTTTAAGAATTTATTTCACATGATTAACAGTAGTATAACTATTTTCAAGAACCTTTAATCCTGAAACCATAATCTGTAATATGAAAAATATCATTTCAATGTCTTCATCTTCTTCTATCTAAAATAGTTCATATTTTATGACTAAGAGGTTGGCCTTTGCTTCTTGAACTTGCCTGCTTGCTTCATAAATCATAACTAGATTGCCGTAGATGTTATTTTTTGTTTCTTTGTCAAAGCATTTGTCAAACTCCTTAAAGGCGATTGCATTTATCATGAAGGTTCCAAACTTGTGATGCATCTTGTACATCTTATTATGTTAAAGCATTCATCTCTTTCTTTCGAATTTCAATGCCATCAGTATCTATTGTACCACTATAGCCATCTTCCATTAAGTCCCAAAGTTCATAATCTTGTGAGATAAAAAAGCTTTTGAGTATGTTGATAACTCTTTTTCATATGCATATTTTTCATTATTTTTAGTCTTATTTATCTTTTATTCATTAGTTAATTTAAGGAGTCATTTGATATATTTTGTTGATTTTAGTTATTTGATTTAATGAAATGTTTATGTTCTTATATCCTTGATTAAGTAGAGAATTTTTTGTAGTTTTGCGTTGTTACTTTGTTTTAGTGCAGTGCTGAATTTTGGTGAGAAATCAATTTGACCTATATGCATTATTTCAACCATATTTGGAGGTGTAGATGTCCAATTGGAGTCCAATCAAGTGCAAATGAAAGCTAAGATTCATAGCTACAACTATCATGAATATATAGGAACCCAATTCAGACTTAAAACAGGAGAAAAATGTATAAAACGTCCAACATAAGAAGTTGTGCGCCTAAAGCGCAATAGCCGCGCCTGAGGCGCATTTTCAAGATGAAGCCTTTGTTGGGACGCACTTGAAGCGCAAAAGCTTCGTCTGGGGTGCGTGGCACGTGACAACATTCATTCAAATGCATTTTTTTTCTCACTTTCTAAGGATCTTTTTGACTATCGGGAAGTTTGGAGGCTTGTGCCCTAGCAGAGAAACTCAGAGACAACTGTTCTTAACACCATTGGAGGAGTTTTATCAAGAATCATTCATGAATCCTTATTGTAATTCTTCTTTAATCTCTATCTTTTCTATCTCTAACATGAGTAACTAAACCCTAAATGAATCCTTATTGCATTTTGGCGTTGTGAGCCATCTGAGCTTCCATGAATTCCAGCAGTTTCGCTACATACGCAGGAGGATCTGCCACTGGTTCAGAACTTTGTGGAGGAGTTAGCTCAACATTTGGCATTGGTCTTATCCAAATGCCATTCACCCTCTTCAATTGCATCTGATTTACAATTGATTCACCAAAGATGAGGGTGGTCTTGGAAGATTCTTCATTGACCAGAGAAACTTTGAAGTGTTTCAGAATCTTTGTGATCAGTTGAGGATAAGGCAGTACCAACTTGCTATGTGAAGCTTCCAGCATGTGCCTTAGCACAATCCATGCCCAGCTCATCTTGAGCTCCTTGGACAAACCCCAGAGCAGTAGTATGTCCAAATTTTGGACTACTGCATGATTACCTGATCGTGGCACAAGCATCCTTGTTAGAGTATACGTAAGCATCCTGTGTTGTACCTTCATTTGACCGATTGGTAGTGAAATGGTTTCGACAAACCCATCAATCATCAGATCTTTCACAGTTGTATGCCTATCAAGCGATTATTCCCATCCTTCATCAGCAGCATCAGCATCAGAACTGCCGTCTATAGATTTTCCGTGAAATGGCAATCGAGACAATGTAGAAAAGTCTTCAAATGACATTGATAACCTTTTACCTTTAACCTGAGCTTTGAATCCGTCTTCAGTCAGCTTGAATGTTGAGTAGAATTCCCTTATCAGCCTTGGATAAGTATCAAGTGAAGATGAAAGAAAGCCTTCAAGACCATGAAATCTCAAATGATCTTGGAATGTGAAACCGTCCGAATCAAAGTAAGCAAAATCCAGAGTCCTTGCCTCATGGATTTTTCTCTTAAGAAAGTCAGATGATATAGTGGTTTCTACCTCTTTATCCTTAGATGCAGGAGTTTTCTTAGATGGAGGAGAGGAAATCGGTTTCTTCTTTTTCTGTGAAATTTCCTTCATGGCGTCAGCCATGAGCTTTTCAGTGGGTGGTTCCTTTCTCTTCTTAGATATGCCTTGATCAGCAGCAGGTGCCTTGCCTTTATCCTTGGCAAGTATCTTATGTGTGGGAATTGGAACTCTTTTAGACAAAGTAGGTGGAGGTGAAGGGGTTCCACTTGATGAAGATGATGGTGAAGGAGTGCGTGTTTGGGTTTGCTTAACACGTGCCATGATCGTAATGTGTGTATTTGAATGTAGATAGAAAACAAAGATCAATTGCAGATACAGATTGGATGAATAGCAGAGCAGAAATTGAGAAATCTGGAGAAATGATGTGAGTAAATCGATTAATAACTGTTCCTATTTATACCTTTAGATGCATAAATCGATTTCCCAATCGATTAGGTTACCGTTAGAGGGGAATCACAATCGATTTAGTAATCAATTCCTCTAACGGCTAGTAAAAACAGTCACAACGGTTATAACTTGAATCGATTCCCAAATCGATGTCCTTTATTTACTCAATCGATGTCCAAATCGATTTCTTAAGGTGGATAAAATGACTAGTCGATTTCCACATTGACGCTCGGGCAGGGTTAAAAAAAATTTCAAAAAAAATGAAGCTTGAGGCCAACGAAATCGATGTCCAAATCGATTCTTTAAACTTAAAAACCAAGCAGGAAATCGATTATCCAATCGATTTAACTGGAAAAACTTTCAAGCACTAGAAACTTCCTTTTTGATTATTGTCGTTGACTCATTTCCTGTGTCATCACCACCACTTATTTGACAAAACTTTCTTCCTTTAATGTTAAAGACAAGAATTTCAGACTTGTCTCCTGTCATGTGCTTTGAGAATCCTCTATCTAGGTACCAAGGGTGCCTATTGGATGTCAAGCACACCTGCAACACATACTTAAAAATTGATTTTAGGTACCCAATTTAAGTTGGGTCCTGGGGGGTTAGTGTTAAAAATTTGTTTCTTTGCTATCCAAATCTGTTTCCATCCTTTGTTGGCTAGTTTTTTAATTTTGCAATTTGAAACAAAATGTCCTTTTCTGCAACAGAAATGACATGAACCAGCAAAAGATGAATGTTTATTTGGCTTAGTAAAGATGTCATACATATTCCTTGAACTACCAGATTTCTGACTATGTTTGACATTTCTGTTTTGCATATAACCAATACCACATCTAGTGTTATTTTTAACATGTTTATTTGGGTTATATCCAAGACCAGATTTTTCATTAACATGTCTCTGGTTGCTAAGTATAGCATTCAGTTTATCTTTACTACTAGCAAACTTCAATAAATCAGACTGTAATGATGCAACATGTTTTTCAAGTTCAATGCATCTTGCAGATTTGTCATGTGAATCCTTTTTCAGTTGTTCATACAAGTTTTCAATTTCTTTATGATCATTTTTCATTTGCTCAAGCATTTTCTTTGTACTTATCAACTGTTTAATAGAATTCACATACTCATCATGCAATTCATTGAAAGATTCTTGTAGCTCATCATAAGAGGGATTAGATTGTGAACTAACCTCATTTTCTGATTCTGAGTCGGTATTTGCCATAAGACACAGATTTGCTTCTTCTTCTGAAGAGCATATATTGCATGGAGTGACAACGAA
>NC_021164.2:14479488-14490507 GCF_000331145.2 Cicer arietinum | reverse complement strand
GACTTATATGAATCGATTGCATAATCGATGTCAGGTATTTTGTTTCAATAATAAATTCACAACAATCGATTACGTAATCGATTTACTAAGTCACATAATCAATTCACAAATACACATAATCGATTTGGCCACAAACTGAGAGTTCACTGTGATTTCAAAATATTTGTTTCAATCGATTTCCCAATCGATTGTGTTTAAAACAGGGACTCGGCTATTTTCATGTTAATCGAAGTGCCAATCGATTTGGTAGTATTTTTCTGAAAAGTTCTTACCAGTTGTTTAGTTCAATCGATTTCCCAATCGATTGATACCAAACTTAACATGATTGAAATTCTCACAATAGATTGTCCAATCGATTGTGTTTGTCACAGGTCATGTTACTTTTGAAATATTATTTAAGCAATCGATTTGCCAATCGATTAGCCTAGTAAATGGATTGTCCTTGTGACTTGCCCAATCGATTTCCCAATCGATTTGTTTCAATCAGTTTTTACTTTGTGATGTGCACAATCGATGTGCCAATCGATTAGCCTGTAAAACAGGTTGCCACTGACTTGCGCAATTTTTATTTCTAATTTTGCCAGTCGATCGCCTAATCGACTTTGTAACCCCAAACAGTATGTTTCCTTACAACCCTTTTACAAAATCGATTGCCTAATCGATTTTCTCAGTAGATTTGTTGATTTCTTGAGTTCCAAGCAATTTATCTCAAGTATGTAAGGTTGAGTTGTTGTTCCTGAAATCTTACTCAGTTAAAATGTTAGATTTATCATATGATGTATGAACATTGTATGTTTGTTAATTATGTCAAAACTAGAATTAAGAGGACTAAAGTCCAACACAAAGTTCATAATCTTGTGAGATAAAAAAGCATTTGAGTATGTTGATAACTCTTTATCATATGCATATTTTTCATTATTTTTAGTCTTATTTATCTTTTATTCATTAGTTAATTTAAGGAGTCATTTGATATATTTTGTTGATTTTAGTTATTTGATTTAATGAAATGTTTATGTTCTTATATCCTTGATTAAGTAGAGAACTTTTCGTAGTTTTGCGTTGTTACTTTGTTTTAGTGCAGTGCTGAATTTTGGTGAGAAATCAACATGACCTATATGGATTATTTTAACCATATTTGGAGGTGTAGATGTCCAATTGGAGTCCAATCAAGTGCAAATGAAAGCTAAGATTCATAGCTACAACTATCATGAATTTATAGGAACCCAATTCAGACTTAAAACAGGAGAAAAATGTAGAAAATGTCCAATAGAAGAAGTTGTGCGCCTGAAGCGCAACAGCCGCGCCTGAGGCGCATTTTCAGGATGTAGCCTTTGTCAGGACACACTTGAAGCGCAAAAGCTTCGTCTGGGGTGCATGGCACGTGACAACATTCATTCAAATGCATTTTTTTTCTCACTTTCTAAGGATCTTTTTGACTATCGGGAAGTTTGGAGGCTTGTGCCCTAGCAGAGAAACTCAGAGACAACTGTTCTTAACACCATTGGAGGAGTTTTATCAAGAATCATTCATGAATCCTTATTGTAATTCTTCTTTAATCTCTATCTTTTCTATCTCTCTCCCATGAGTAACTAAACCCTGTTTGTTAGGGATGAGTGAAACAAGTAGAAACCTTAATTTTGCTGATTTGATTTCTAGTTATATGAATGAGTTTATTGAATTATTTTTCTCATCTCTTTGCTTAATGCTTTTTATTGCTTGATCAACATTAAAATATTCTGCAATTCGTATTTTGAAACAGAAATGGACTTTACGAATGCTTGAGATGAGAAATTCATGAATTTGTAGTCTAGGGATAGATACAGGTCACAAAACCAATTAACTTAGTTGCAAAGACAATAGTTTAACAAGAGAATTCTAGTAAGGTAATCTTAATTCTAATGTTAAATCCACTAATTAGGGGTTACTTTGGAATTAAAAATTTTGTCACTAAGGAATTCAGTAATAATTAGGGTCAAATTAGACATCAAGGTTGGATTCTAAGTGAAACTCATCCCTAAAATTTTTATTATTATAAAGGATCAATTTTATTACTGTTATTATTTTTAAATATTATTTCAATCAATTTAGGAACTCTTTGTTCAATTTTAGTATTTAAATATAATTCGATAGTAAAACGCAATCCTTGAGTTCGACACTTGGTACTACCGTTTTAATTATTACTTGCAACGATTCAATACACTTGCTGAAACACTATCATCTATCCTTCTAGTACTCAAATCTTTCTCCATAAAACAGAGGCGGTATGTTGATGTTTCCACCAGAGTCTTCTTCACCAAATCCAGACATGTTGAATCCTTGGATCTTTCCTCAAATATTGTAAAGTGCTAAGCCTAGGGATCAGGCTCTTTATGCCAATGGAACATGCAAATGGGAGAATGAGAGGTTGAATTGTGTTTATCTAAGTTGGATTCTTTTAAATTATTTATTCAATAACTGGTTCAGGTTGGTGATTTTAACTAAAATAGAGGAAGTAGCAATCATGCTTAAATAATTAAAGGCAACAGTAAAGTAAAGAGTGCAAAAGTAAAGTGACACAAGCATATTTATACTTGTTCATCACCAACTTGGTAGCTACATCCAGTCCCTTTACTTAGAAGGATTTAACCACTAATTCACATCCTTGAATTACACAATATTTGATCCTACAAGTGAGTCTTCTCGAAACCACTTGAAACCCATAGACTTTTTGAGAAAGAAAAACACATTGACCCTACAAGTCACGTCTTCTCCGCACAACATGATAACCACAGATTGTTGAAGGCAAGTACACCTTGACCTTATAAATCAAGTTTTCTCAATACAACCTGAAAACCACTAATTGCTTGAGGAACACTAAAGCTACTATCGGGATGGGTTACACAAGTTTGGAATGAATTTTGTTTTGCTTTTAATAAGAAGATTATTGAAATTTGTAAGACCCATAATTTTAAAGTATACTTTATGTATTTTAGTGTATTTTGGTATGAACTTCGGAGGCTTTTTAGCCAAAGTTATTAATATTTTGGAGTTTATATGACCAAAAAGATATTTGATGCCCGATTAAAATTACTCGTCGATAAATAAATTAAATAAGTATGGTGAATCCTTTTACGAAGAATTTAATGCCTTATGGGTGAAATGGTAATTTTAATAAATATCTAGATATTTGGAGATATTTGTTAAAAGTAATTAATATATATATATATATATATATATATATATATGTTTGTGTGGAGGGTAAAGAGAAGGAAATAGAAAGAAAAGCAATAGAAAGGAAGGAAAAGGCAAAGAAAGAAAAAAGCCATCTTCTTCCTTTGCCTCGCGTGACCCCCTTCTTCCTCCTTCTTCCATTTTCATTTTCTCTTTTTCCTTTTGTTCAAGAATAGAAACCCAAGGCTTAGTGGGTAAGAAAGCAAGGATTTCTCAGCTTCATACTTCCTCGTTGTTTCGAAAATGAAGGAAAACAGTGTTAGGGATTTCATGGGGAATCTTTTAATGTCTTGTTTACTTAATGTTTGTTTTGAAAATCGTTTAAGTTAAATGAGTATTAAGAATGGGGAATCTCTTAATGTCTTGTTTACTTAATGTTTGTTTTGAAAATCGTTTAAGTTAAATGAGTATTAAGAATGGGGAATCTCTTAATGTCTTGTTTACTTAATGTTTGTTTTGAAAATCGTTTAAGTTAAATGAGTATTAAGAATGGGGAATCTCTTAATGTCTTGTTTACTTAATGTTTGTTGTGAAAATCGTTTAAGTTAAATGAGTATTAAGAATGGGGAATCTTTTAATGTCTTGTTTACTTAATGTTTGTTGTGAAAATCGTTTAAGTTAAATGAGTATTAAGAATGGGGAATCTTTTAATGTCTTGTTTACTTAATGTTTGTTGTGAAAATCGTTTAAGTTAAATGAGTATTAAGAATGGGGAATCTTTTAATGTCTTGTTTACTTAATGTTTGTTTTGAAAATCGTTTAAGTTAAATGAGTATTAAGAATGGGGAATCTTTTAATGTCTTGTTTACTTAATGTTTGTTTTGAAAATCGTTTAAGTTAAATGAGTATTAAGAATGGGGAATCTTTTAATGTCTTGTTTACTTAATGTTTGTTTTGAAAATCGTTTAAGTTAAATGAGTATTAAGAATGGGGAATCTCTTAATGTCTTGTTTACTTAATGTTTGTTTTGAAAATCGTTTAAGTTAAATGAGTATTAAGAATGGGGAATCTCTTAATGTCTTGTTTACTTAATGTTTGTTGTGAAAATCGTTTAAGTTAAATGAGTATTAAGAATGGGGAATCTCTTAATGTCTTGTTTGCTTAATGTTTGTTGTGAAAATCGTTTAAGTTAAATGAGTATTAAGAATGGTGAATCTCTTAATGTCTTGTTTACTTAATGTTTGTTGTGAAAATCGTTTAAGTTAAATGAGTATTAAGAATGGGGAATCTCTTAATGTCTCGTTTACTTAATGTTTGTTGTGAAAATCGCTTAAGTTAAATGAGTATTAAGAATGGGGAATCTCTTAATGTCTCGTTTACTTAATGTTTGTTGTGAAAATCGCTTAAGTTAAATGAGTATTAAGAATGGGGAATCTCTTAATGTCTTGTTTACTTAACGTTTGTTTTGAAAATAATTTATGTTAAACGAGTATTAAGAATGGGGAATCTCTTAATGTCTTGTTTACTTAATGTTTGTTGTGAAAATCGTTTAAGTTAAATGAGTATTAAAAATGGGGAATCTTTTAATATCTGCATTTGCTTAACGATTGTCGTGGATGGAGTCAGTATATGCTCATGCATTTTTCATTCTTTTTGTAAATCGTGCAGACCCGTGATAGGTGGCACCTTGATAAATAGTACTTTGGCCTGTGATAGGCGGTACATTTATGATTTACGTTTTTGTAAACCGTGCAAACCCGTGATAGGTGGCACCTCGGTAAATGGTACGGGCCCGTGATAGGCAGTACATTTATGGTTTACACTTTTTTGTAAATTGTGCAGACCCATGATAGGTGGCACCTTGGTAAATAGTATGTTGTCCTGTGATAGGCGGTACATTTACAATTTACGTTCTTTTTAGTAAATCGTGCAGACCGGTGATAGGTGGCACCTCGGTAAACGGTACGGGCCCGTGATAGGCAGTACGTTTATGGTTTACGCTTTTTAGTAAATCGTGCAGACCCGTGATAGGTGGCACCTCGGTAATTGGTACTTTGGCCTGCGATAGGCGGTACAATTATGATTTACGGCCCTTCGAGGAGGGTTTTGGTTTGGAATTCCGAGTCCATGCATTTTGGCATATACGCATTGCATTAGGATGCTTGACACACGAGTCGTGTTTGATTCAAGTGTATGATTGAGTGTTTGAACTTGAGATGTCATTGTGATTGTGATGATTGTACTAAGTGTCTATGTTTTGGAACAAATTGTGTGTAACTGAAATTGATTGTAAAACTATTTCGAAACTCAAGTTGTCGTGGTGATTGTGTGGAAATTGCTAAGTGTTATGTTTTGGAGTTGTGTGTGAATGTGATTGAGTTAGTTTATGTAGTTTTAAGAAAAACATGCAGGGAAATCGATTCCCAAATCGATTCCATTAAAATCTATTCCTCAAAATCGATTTGGCCAATCGATTTGGCCATTACAGGAGCTCAGCCATTTTGACAAAATCGATTTGCCAATCGATTTGGCCATTACAAAAGCCCAGCCATTTTGACAAAATCGATTTGGAAATTGATTGGCTCTAATACAGGGGCTCGGTTATTCATTCAATCGATTTCCCAATCGATTGAATTAAGCCCAGAGTACAGTTTTCACGAAAAACCCTCAGGAAATCGATTGGCTTTAACACAGGGGCTCAGTTATTCATTCAATCGATTTCCCAATCGATTGATTTAAGCCCAGAGTTCAGTTTTCACTAAAACCCTTCATCCAAATCGATTTCCCAATCGATTGGCTTAGTGGAAATTCTTATTTTGAGTTAGATTATCGATTGCTCAATTGGTTCATCAATGGATTGGCCAGTTGTTTATTACTTGATTGATTTAAGACTTATTTTGACTTCATTTTCATTTGGTAAGTATTATATGAACTTTTAGCATATGGAAAATCCTTTTAAGGTGCATGCTTAGTGGAAAGGTTATTTTGTGCATTCAAAAACTTAAATGTTATGTGTTAACTGTTAATTTCGGTTGGTGACCCTTTACAACTATTGTGGAAATCTGGGCTTTGCCCTCAGATGAGAGTCAGGACAATCCTACCGGTTCGTACCCTGTGGATGGGAATGTAGACGGGAACGCCTAACTGGAGCTATGTTAGGAGGATCTTACGAGGCGCGTGGAGATCACTCAGGGTGTATATTTTGGAGGGAACATATGTCTTTATTTTGGATTGCGTTTATTTTAAATTGGAAGATTGTACCTATACTAGTATTGTCTGTTTGACATTTTATTATGATGGGGTCCATGTACCACTTTTTGAAGTGTAAATACTTTGGATTTGTATTTCAAAAACTATTCCGCTGCTTGTAAATTCTGTTGACTTATTTGTCTTTGTGTTACGACTTCAATATTTATCCAAAAGTATTTTACTTAATTATTCTTTGTTTTTTATGAATTTGTTTTGAAAAAAAAAATACACTCGCGCTGTTAAAAATCGGGGTGTTACACAATTGATTTGTCACACTAAAACACTTAGAAAATGTTTCTTTGATCAAGTGCTTTGTAACACCCCGTTTTTCAAAGCGAGGGTGTATTTTTATTTTCAAAAGGAATTAAAATAGAACAGAGAATTAAATCAGGAAATGCCTTTGGATAATTAATTGAGTCATTAAAATTTACAAGCAGCGGAAAAGGTTTCTCAAATACATACATCCAAAGTATTTAAACAACAACCAGAAGATACAAGGAACCCATTCAACTAAGGTGTCGTACTGACAATAATAGTAACAGTACAGTCTTCCGGTTTAAAATAAACGCAACCCCAAAAGAAAGACATCCGTTCCCTCTGTGACAACCTAGTCTGATCATTTTACAAAACAACTAAACACCCTGAGTGATCTCCACGCGCCCCGTGAGATCCTCCTAATGTAGCTGCAGTCAAGCGTTCCCATCTCCATTCTTGTCCATAGGGCACGAACCGGTAGGACCGTCCTGACTCTCATCTGAGGGCAAAGCCCAGATTTCCACAATAATTGTAAAGGGTCACCAACCAAAAAAAATAACAGTTAACACATAGCAATTAAGATTTTAAATGCTCAAAATAACCTTTCAACTAAGCATGCACCTTAAAAGGGTTTCCATATGCCAAACATGCATAAACAAGGTTGAGAAATGAAGTTTTTAACAAAACAACATTGTTGTATTCGAATACAGCATCTCTGTATTCGAATACAAGGCTGTTTCAGCATTCAGCAAAAAAAACAGCATGTCTGTATTCGAATACAACAGTCTGTATTCGACTACACAGCAAGTCAGTAGCAAAATGTATTCGAATACAGCAGTCTGTATTCGACTACACAGTAAGTCAGTGGCAAAAACAGCATGTCTGTATTCGAATACAACAGTCTGTATTCGACTACACAGCAAGTCAGTAGCAAAATGTATTCGAATACAGCAGTCTGTATTCGACTACACAGTAAGTCAGTGGCAAAAACAGCATGTCTGTATTCGAATACAACAGTCTGTATTCGACTACACAGCAAGTCAGTAGCAAAATGTATTCGAATACAGCAGTCTGTATTCGACTACACAGTAAGTCAGTGGCAAAAACAGCATGTCTGTATTCGAATACAACAGTCTGTATTCGACTACACAGCAAGTCAGTAGCAAAATGTATTCGAATACAGCAGTCTGTATTCGACTACACAGTAAGTCAGTGGCAAAAACAGCATGTCTGTATTCGAATACAACAGTCTGTATTCGACTACACAGCAAGTCAGTAGCAAAATGTATTCGAATACAGCAGTCTGTATTCGACTACACAGTAAGTCAGTGGCAAAAACAGCATGTCTGTATTCGAATACAACAGTCTGTATTCGACTACACAGCAAGTCAGTAGCAAAATGTATTCGAATACAGCAGTCTGTATTCGACTACACAGTAAGTCAGTGGCAAAAACAGCATGTCTGTATTCGAATACAACAGTCTGTATTCGACTACACAGCAAGTCAGTAGCAAAATGTATTCGAATACAGCAGTCTGTATTCGACTACACAGTAAGTCAGTGGCAAAAACAGCATGTCTGTATTCGAATACAACAGTCTGTATTCGACTACACAGCAAGTCAGTAGCAAAATGTATTCGAATACAGCAGTCTGTATTCGACTACACAGTAAGTCAGTGGCAAAAACAGCATGTCTGTATTCGAATACAACAGTCTGTATTCGACTACACAGCAAGTCAGTAGCAAAATGTATTCGAATACAGCAGTCTGTATTCGACTACACAGTAAGTCAGTGGCAAAAACAGCATGTCTGTATTCGAATACAACAGTCTGTATTCGACTACACAGCAAGTCAGTAGCAAAATGTATTCGAATACAGCAGTCTGTATTCGACTACACAGTAAGTCAGTGGCAAAAACAGCATGTCTGTATTCGAATACAACAGTCTGTATTCGACTACACAGCAAGTCAGTAGCAAAATGTATTCGAATACAGCAGTCTGTATTCGACTACACAGTAAGTCAGTGGCAAAAACAGCATGTCTGTATTCGAATACAACAGTCTGTATTCGACTACACAGCAAGTCAGTAGCAAAATGTATTCGAATACAGCAGTCTGTATTCGACTACACAGTAAGTCAGTGGCAAAAACAGCATGTCTGTATTCGAATACAACAGTCTGTATTCGACTACACAGCAAGTCAGTAGCAAAATGTATTCGAATACAGCAGTCTGAGACATTAAGAGGTTCCCCATTCTTAACGCCCAGTTAACTTAAACGATTTTTCTTAAAACAAAATATTAAGTAACCGAGACATTAAGAGATTCCCCATTCTTAACGCCCAGTTAACTTAAACGATTTTCAAAAACAAATATTAAGTAACCGAGACATTAAGAGATTCCCCATTCTTAACGCCCAGTTAACTTAAACGATTTTCAAAAACAAATATTAAGTAACCGAGACATTAAGAGATTCCCCATTCTTAACGCCCAGTTAACTTAAACGATTTTCAAAAACAAATATTAAGTAACCGAGACATTAAGAGATTCCCCATTCTTAACGCCCAGTTAACTTAAACGATTTTTCACAAACAAACGCACATTAAGTAAACAAGACATTAAGAGATTCCCCATTCTTAATCCTCGTTTAACTTAATGGTTTTCAAATTCCACACAACACAAACTCAAACAAATTCTCACATCAAAACACATCAATTCATTTATTCACAAGATCCAACCATACACATATCAAATTTCATCAATATCAATTAAGAGCATGTCAAAAACAACGAACACAAATCGACACAATCCACTACTCAAAACACACAAGTTTCATTTACTCAAAATCTTACATACGTGAGGTAAATTCATTTTTCCCAAAATAATACTCCAATCCTAACAAAATTCGTTTCCACACAACCACATATAAGGCCCTAGATGCAAACTAAAAGTTTGGAAGGAGCCCTTACCTTCGCGTTAACTCTAACGTGCGTTTCTGGTACCGCGAGCAAATCCGGTAAAAATCTCCGCTCGCAACGTCGCCTCCAAATTGGTCCCCTAGCACCGTGGCGTGGTAGTGAGCAACTTTCCCTTCTAACTCTTCGCGAAATGAAGCTTGGATCTAGAAGAAACGGAGGGGTTTGTGTTTGAATCTCAAATACCGTTTTTCTTCGTTTTCGAATCAAAGAGGAAGAGTGGAGTTGCGAAATCCTTGTTCTAACACTCACCCAACCTTGGGTTACTAGTCTTGAAGAAAGAAAGCAACGAAAGACGAAAATGGAGGAGAAGGGAAAATGGGGGGTCACGCGTAGGGAGGAAGAAGATGGAATTCTGAATTTTCTTTCCTTCCTTTTTCCTTTCTTTGTTTTTCCTTCCTTTCTATTTCCTTCTTTCCTTTATATAACCTTTTCTTTTCCTTTTCCTTCCTTCTAATTTCCTTTCTTTCTATTCTCTCCAAGCAAACATATATATATATATATATATTAAACATAACTTAACAAATATCTCAAAATATCTAGATATTTGTTAAATTACCATTTCACCGTAACGCATTAAATTCTCCGTAAAGGATTTACCGCACTTAATTTAAATTTATTTATCGACGAGTAATTCTAAATGGTTTCAAAATAACTTTTTGATCCTATAAACTCCAAAATATTAACTTTGGCTAAAAAGCCTCCGAGTCAAAATCCAAAATATAAAAAATACATAAAGTGTACTTTAAAATTATGGGTCTTACATGCTTCACTAGAACTTAAAACTTTGAACTTTTAAAATTGAGGAAATGTGAACTCTCAAAAGTTTTTTGAGTTGTATGGATTTTTGAGTTTATGAGTTCATGATTTCTTCTTCAGCCTTGAGTATCTATTTATAGAATAGATTAGGATTTCACTTTTGTCCTTGTGAAATCAAGATCATATCTTTCTTGTGAACAATTCTAAATGTGTCTTCTTGTGAACAAATTATGAACGTATGTTCTTGTCAACATATCTTCTTGTGAGCAAATTATGAGTATATCTTCTTATGAATAATATTCTGACCATATCATCTTGTGAAAAATATTTTTACCATATCTTCGTGTGAACAATATTTTACTATATCTTCTTGTGTACAATATTTTTACCATATATTCATTTGAACAATATATTGACCATATCTTCGTGTATACAATATTTTGACCATATCTTCTTGTATACAATATTTTGACCATATCTTCTTCTAAACAATATTTTTACCATATCTTCTTGTCACTTTGGTCAAGGATTTCCTTCAATTATGAGTATGAATCGTATCTAATATCAGATTGTGTTGAAAACTTTATTCATATGCATCTTCCTTCATAATCATGTTTGATTGGAGCAGGAAT
>NC_021164.2:14402470-14479462 GCF_000331145.2 Cicer arietinum | reverse complement strand
ATTAAATATTTTCTTTAGAATGAATTATTTCAATCATATTTGTTGGCTTTCCATCAGTGCCATTGAATTTCTTGTTAGATTGAGATGTTGTGTTTCTTGGATAATAAAATTAAGAGGCAAAATTTTGTGACTTAGAATTAGTGGCTATGGACAAATCACATTGTTGAATGATAAGAGATAGTGCAACATTAGAGGTTGAATATTGGAGGCAACATTTTTAGTGTGTTGCATCTTTTGATTAGCGGAAAATATGCTTTGAATGCATAGCTTGAATGATATCTTCAGAGTTAATGATAGCTTGATATAACTCTTTAGAGGCACACTGAGTGTGTGCACATCAGAGGCACACAAGGACTGTAGAGGTATGTTTCATATTAAGTCTTTAGAGGTCGTCTTCATAGTGAGTCTTTAGACCCAATTATTAGACCCAAACTTCATGGCCAAGCACTAGAGGTAGTCTTCGCAACCTTCAGATGCATGTTGCTTTCATAGGCATATGTTTAGAGGCAGACACGTATACTTTAGTGTTCCTCTAATCTTATCCTCTCGTCACTTCTTATGGCGACTTCCTCTGGTATCTCCCTACGATTTTCTTATTCTAATTGCTGCACACTTAAAGAAGCCAATAATCCAAACAAATTGTTCTCATAAAATTTCTTTGTTAACATCAAAATCAAAAGAGGAAAACCAACTAGGTTCCATTATTTTGTGTTTTATATTCCCATTTCCAATAGTTTGAACACTTTGTAAATCATCATGATAAGCAAATGTAAATTTCATAAAATGATCGGTGTATCTCCTTTACACATCGTAACTCTACGATGAAGGTTATTCTTAAAAATCGCAAAAGCTAGTTGATATTCATCATCTCGAATTTTGATAGTGAGGGTCAAATTTTTTATGCAGAGTTTTGGTAATTGACTCAAGCAAATGGTGCATAAATCTGTAGAGCTTGGATTATAGGCTGCAAAGTGTTGACCGACATAACTATGTTGAATGGAGGAGTTTTTATGACAATCCTTGCAAGCATAAGTCATGAAGAACATGTTGGAACCAAGTTAGTTTTAAATTTAGAGTTTTGATGTTAACAAAAGTATTTTATGACAACAATATATTTGACTTCAAAGATTACAAAAGAAGATTCATGTTTTTGAAGAAAATCTAAAATAAGATTTGATTCAAATTTTTAATTAAAGAGAATAAAAAATAATATTTTATTCAAATTTATAATTGATGAACATCTAAAATAAGATTTTAATCATATTTATAATCTTTGGCCAAGTTGAAAAGAAGATATAGTCAAGATATAAAGAAGATTGTATCAATATTTGATGAAGATTTGAAAAATATTTGATCAACATTTATCTACAACAAAATATGAACAAAATCAATTTGAAAAATTTACAAACGCAATCCGAACAAAAAAAAAAACATAATCAATCTAAAGAGTTAACAAACCTAATCTAAACAAAACAAAAATAGAATCAATTTGAAGAATTTACAAACTCAATCTGAACAAGAATCACTTCAAAATTAAACAAGGACTAAATTGAAGCCCAAATTTTCACTATAAATAGAGACTCAAGGCTGAACGAGAAAAATATTAAAAAGCATAAACGAGTAGAAGAAATCAAGCTCAAAGTTCTCAATTCATCTTAGAGTTCATATAGAGAAACACATGTTCAGGTTAAAAATATTTTTCGAGTCTTCTTTTCTTAGAGTGTGAGAGTTATTATTATTATTATTATTATTATTATTATTATTATTATTATTATTATTATTATTATTATTATTAGTATTATTATTATAATTATTATTATTATTATTATTATTATTATTATTTTTATTATTATTATTACTATCAGTTTTGTTAGAAGCAACTACTCACGTTACAATCTTTTGTATCCAACCCGATAGTGGAATAGTTCCTTCTTCAATCTGGGATTGTCAGGTTGTTAGGTAAAGACTTGGCTTGTAGGGTCAAAGTGGTTAGTTCCTCAAAAGTCACGGTTGTCAAGCTGTTTGGAAAGACTGACTTGGAGGAGCAGGTGCTTTTGTAATTCAAGGAGTTTGAATTAGTGGATTAAAGCCTTTTGAATGAGGAGACTAGATGAAGCCAAGTTAATGGTGAACCATGATAAATCTACGTGTCAAATTATATATGCTTTCATTGCTTGCTACCTCAAAATCTGATTGCTTATACTCCAAGTAAGTAACTAAAACCTAACTAGTTTATTTGTTTATTTATAGATTATCAAAAAGTTGTCGACTTTGGAAAACACAATTCAACCCTCTTTCTCGTGTTTGCAACTTCAATTGGCATTAGAGCTCGACCTCAAAATTGCGCACTTTACAGTGTTTTGGAAAAGATCCAAGGGTTCAATATGTCTGGTTTTAGTGAAAAACGTGCTCAAGGAAACATCAACAAACCACCTATGTTTGATGAAGAATTTTTGAGTATTGGAAAGACATGTTGAGAAGTTTCTATATTTCACATGATCATCAACTTTGGGACTTTGTGGAAGATGATTATAATGCTCCGAAGAATACTTATGGTATTGAAATTCCAAGAAAGGAGATGAATGTTGATCAGAAGAAGATGTACAAGATGCATCATAATTGTAGAACATTCATGATAACATTAATGGTTAGTAACTCATACTTTAACCTCTTTTTGATGGAGAATTCTCTATATTCCACAAGATCCTAAACATTGGGACTTGGTGAAAAATGGTTATATTGCTCCAAAGAATACTAATAGTATTGAAATTCCAATAAAGGAGATGAATGTTAATCATAAGAAGATGTACAAGATGCATCATAAGTCTAGAACATTCATGATAAATGCAATCACCTTTAAGGAGTTCGACAAGTGCACCAACAAGGAGACAACAAATAGTATTTATGATAGTCTTATTTTGACATATGAAGGAAGCAAGCAAGTTCAAGAAGCAAAGGCTAACCTCCTAGTAAAAAAGTATGAGTTGTTCAATATGGAAGAAGAGGAAGACATTGAAACAATGTTTTCATGATTCCAGACCCTAGTCCTAGGATTAAAGGTACTTGAAAAGAGTTATACTACTGTTGATCATGTGAAGAAAATTCTTAGGAGTCTGACAAGCATGTGGAGACCTAACATCATTGCCATTCAGGAAGCAAATGATCAGAATACACTAAAGCTAGAAGAATTAATGAGCTCTCTCAGATCACATGAAATTGAGTTTGAATAAGATGCACCCAAGAAGAAGAACAAGACTTTGGCCTTGAAATCTCAGAAGAAAAAGGTTCTAAGGGCAACATCAGAATCAAAGAGAAGTGATTCAGATGATAAGAATATGAACTCATAGGAAGAGGATATTGATTTGATATCCATAAAAATTCGAAAGATGTGGCACAATAGAAAGAAGAAACATCCCCAAAGATATTCCAAGCAATCCAACATAAGGAATGATGATAAATATGACAAGAAAAAAATTATCTGATATGGTTGCAATGAACTTGGACGTATCAAGTCAAAATGTTCAAATATGGAGAAAAAGAAACACTAGAGGAAATATTCAAGACCCAATAAGAAGAGTTTGATGGCAACATTGGATGATTATGAGGAATCCTCTGACGATGAAAAAAGTAGATTGGCTATGATGTCTCATACCAACTCTCCCTCTCAATCCAACATAGATTCTGACTCTAGAAGTGAATCAACAGATGAAGAAATTAAAGTATTTTTTTACTTTACTTGATATGATTTAATTACTTCTATAAATGATTTTTTAAATAATAATCACAAATTATCTTTAAAATTGAAAGCACTTAGGAAATAAAATACAAATCTAACTGAAAAAGTTAATGCTTTATAGAATCAAAGTGATGAATTTAAAACAAAAAATGAAAATATGAAAACTGATACTACTAAACTTAAAATAGAAAATGAAAATCTGAAAAAATTGATATTACTGAACGTAAGACAGATGATGCAACTCTGAAAAATTATGTTATTGAACTTAAAATAGAAAATGCAAATTTGAAAAATGATATTGCTAAACTTAAAGTTGAAAATCTAACTCTGAAAAGTAATTATATTTCAACATCAATTGAAAATACCACATGTAACTCTGATAAGCATTAAGAAGTATTTCAAGATTTTCTTGATAATGGTATGGAAAGAAGCAAGTATGCATCTATGATTTATGGGGTTAGTAAGAATAATAAAAAGATGAATAAGATTTCAAGAAAAAGTAACTGAATCTGAGTTTATTTCCTCTGATAATTTATGTACTATTTGCTATAAGAAAGGTCACACTAAAATATATTGTCCTATGCTAACCACGTGGAAAGACAAGAAACATTTAAAAACTAATAAACTAGGACCAACCAGATTTGGATACCAAAGGATAAAATTGGTTACGTTGCATATGTTCTAAGTAACCAAATTGAAACACCAACAGGTGTCTGGTTAATGGATGTTTGCAATATATGAAGGCAAAAAGGTCTATATTCCAAGACCTACCAAACATAAGCCAACTAACACTGGTGGAAGAAGGACAAGTCAGCACAATACATATCAGAACCAGAACCATGTGATGAACTAGAAATATCAGAAAAATATGGAGTATCAACAAAATTAAAACTGATAGAGAAATCAAACATATCAACAAAAATAGAACTACCAAAAGAATCAAAATTACCATAAGTTCCAAAATTCCTAGAGGAACCCGATACATCAGCAGAAACAAAAGTGTTAGATGAACAATCAAAATCAGGGGACTTACTTGAACACTCTGAAAAAATTCATCAAGACTACAAACATTGATGGGAATTCAAATCCCTTCATCAAACTCTCTAATAAGAGAATATGCAAACTCAGAATCTGAAAAACCAGAAAAGAAGAACTAAGAGGGTTTATAGAGTGAAACTAAAACTGTTAACATATAGGTGATATATTTCTTTAAATTATTGTTTGATATTATATTTACTATTATAATAGGGAGCTTGATCTTAAAAATAAAAAGCAAGATAAGTATTTTGGAGGTTCTCAAAATTTTAGAGGAACAAGGAGATCCACATAATCTGAATACTTCGGCAAAAGTAGTATACAAGTTTGGTTTTCATAAACAAGTAGAAACCACCAGAAACACCATTGATGTTTTAGTTGTATTAGCTTCATTCTTAAATTATTTGATTTATATTATGTTATATGACAAACAATTTGACCTTAAAAAGTGAAAGCAAGTTGATGATATTGCAGGTTTACCAGAACCAGAAGAAGTAGATGCAAACAAATTAGAAGATGACAAATCTTTATAGGATGAATCTGATCAAGTTTGAATCAGTCAAGATAAGTCAAAAGGAAGATCTGGATGGAAGTACAAGACATCTCATCTCATTGGATGTTCAAGTGATCATTTGAGGATCAAATTATCATTAAAATATACCACTTTGTTTGGCTCACTCTTGCCAATTGAGCCTACCACTACTGATGAAGCCTTGGCAGATGATGGACAGAATCTTGCAAAGCAAGAAGAGTTAAGTGAATTTAAGAAAAATGATGTTTGGGATCTAGTACCTAGATCAAAGAAGAACATTATTAGAACCAAGTGGATTTTCGGAAACAAGCTACAAGAAAAAGGTGAAATCGTCATAAACAAGGCAAGATTTGTCGCACAAGGCTACAATCAGCAAAAGTGCATTGATTGCATTGAGACATTTGCTCCAGTGGAAATGTTAGAAGTTATTTGTATTCTACTTTCTTTTGTAGCAAATAATAACATTACATTATTTCAAATTGATGTTAAAAGTACTTTTCTAAATGGTTATATATGTGAAGAAGTCTATGTTAAACAACCCCTAGGTTCTAAATTTTCAAATCATGTTTTTAAACGTAGGAAATCTATGTATGGTCTAAAACAAGAATCTATGGTGTGGTATGATAGACATTGCTTCCTGAATGGTAGTGATCTTAGGTGTCCACTTGCTTGTCAGACTCCTAAAAATAATCTTCACATGATCAGCACTAGTATAACTCTTCTCAAGTACCTTTAATATGAGACCAGGGTCTGGAATTTGGAAAACATTGTTTCAATGTCTTCATCTTCTTCCATATTGAACAACTCATACTTTTTGACTAAGAGGTTGGCCTTTGCTTCTTGAACTTCTTTGCCTTCTTCATAGGTCAAAATTAGACTATCATAAATACTCTTTGATGTCTTCTTGTTGGTGTACTTGTCAAAATCCTTGAAGGCGATTGCATTTATCATGAATGATCTAGACTTATGATGGATCTTGTACATCTTCTTATGATCAACATTCATCTCCTTTCTTGGAATTTCAATACTATCAGTATTCTTCGAGGCAATATAACCATTTTTCACCAAGTCCCAATGTTTAGGATCTTGTGAAATATAAAAACTTCTCAGTCAGTCTTTCCAATACTCAAAATGTTTTCCATCAAAAAGAGGTTAAAATATGAGTTACTAACCATTAATGTTGTTTAGTTTATCTTTTGCAATATGCAATAGATAGATCAAGGATTTGTTTTTAAGAAAGAAAAAAAAAGCAATAAATTATTTTTTGAGAACATAATAAAAAAAAATATGTTTGATCATCAAAGATCACAACATCACTAAATGCAAATTTTGAAACTATAAATATGCATGTTTATATATACTTTTGTTGAAACATTGATCCTAAATTAGCTCTTCAATCTATATAAAGATAGATGAAGTGACTTCTTGTAGACAATGATATGGAAAAAAAAAAACAAAACTTTAAGTAGCTATTGTGTTATTAGTTCCCCGGCATTTTTGTTTTTATTTTTATTTCTAATATATACTTTTAACTTATCTAAATAAATGCTCAAAAAATCTAAAAAAAGTATATCATAGTTATAAGGCCGTAAAGTTTTATATAAGTCAAACCTCTTTATACAAAGCCTCTTTAATTAAATGTAGACATATGGTGTAGCGAAACAGGATATAAACTTAAGCTTAAATATGATTTTTAAAGTACTTGTGATTATAAATGACCTAACAGATGAATAAGTAGCAACACAATTTTTTTTTATTTGTAAATTTGGAGTAAATTAAGGGCATATTTTTTCTTTCATGATTTTCATTCATGACAGATTGGTTACTTGCACCTCTTATAAAATAGGTATTAGTATGTATTGTAGCATGCATAATTTAGAAATGGATTTGACATTTGGGTGATTGTAAATAGGGACTTTTACTTAATAGGTCTTTTAAGAAGTCCTCAAGTGGAGTTAGGATTAGGATTCGGTGGAGTCAGGTTAGGAACTAATGGAGGGGTTCTTGGGAATATACTTGCGGTTGGGATTGCGTCTTGGCCAAACAACGTGGGGTTCATAAGTTGCTCCTTTTTTGTTGTAACTAGGTTGTTTAGGAATTGGTGTCTTGGAGATTTGAGGGGTTACATCAGCAAGTCCTTGTGGAACAAGGATAAGAGCAGCAAGGAACAACATTAGTAAAGGTTAAGAAATTGGAAACCATTTTCATAAGTTGTTTTAATGTTTCTACATTACATATAGAGAATAATCATATTTTATACTAGTTAGGAGTTCAAATTGGAGTGCAATGTTTCAATTGATTCATATTAATTGCCCTTATTATCATTGGCTCTCCATACGTACTACTTTTTGATTAATTGAACACCACATTTTATACTTAACTTGAGTAGTTTATTACGGAACAAAAATAATCCATTAACTCTTATTGATCGAGTGAAATTAAATTTTATATTAATTTAAAATTGGATTTTATTTGTATAAAATGATTAATCGAAGCCATATTTCGCCATGTAGAAATTTGTTGATATATTTTAGAAGCTAACTTAACAAATTAAAATAGCATCATAGTATAATTTAATTGGAGACATGCAAAAATGTTTTATGCATATAAATTATTTTTTATTAAAAATTTGATGAGATATTTAAAAAATTATTCTCTATAAAAATATTTGTCTCATGTCAATATTATGCTAAATAATTTTTATTACTATTGATATAAAATTATAGAAAAGATTTTTGTGATAATATATGGACATATTTATTCTAGAAAAAATTGTAGATTATTATTTTAATCCTAGTTAAATTTTGAATATCTTTTTATTTTTTAAATTATCAATCATACGTAATTAGATATTGCATTTTTTATTTAATTTAAAAAATTAGTATCTATTTTTGTGAACAAAAATAACCAATTTAATTATTAAAAAGATACATAATTGTTTCCACTTACCAATTTATTGATTCAACTCAACATTAACAATAGTGTAAAGACTTATTGCAAAACCAACATCGCAAAGAGGTTGTGTAAACAAATATAATAATGGCAATTGAAATCACTTTTAATCGTTATGTTTGCTTAAACTATGCAACTACATTCTACCCCCTTCTACCCTAATCTTATCTATTATAATATATTAAATCATAATTCCTACTTTATTATTTTTTAATTTAACTTTTGCATCCTACACATCATATATATTAGTTAAAAATCCTTTCAAAAAAGCATATCATAAAAATAATTCTACCATCTTGTCACTTCAATCAACATTTACGGATCATCCAATTTTAACTTTACATATCATGTAGATTAATTGACAATAAAATACGTAATATAGACGTTATCTCACGTCAAATGTTTTCGTAATCATTTGCAAATATGAAACTGATCTCACGAAGCCATATCTGAATCCGATCTCACAAAGTTATATTTGAATTTGGTCTCACAAAGCCATCTCTGTTCATTTTTTGGAAAAATTGTGTCATCGATACACTTATATTCGCCTATGTAACTAGCTATAAATTATTTATAAAACTAGACAAAACACTTTTATAAATATATATTTATATGTTGTTTTGTGTTCTAAGATATTTTATCGGTATCAAAAGGCAAAAAATTGAAACTAGAGCATCTCAACACGTTTCAAAGGTACATACTTTTGAGTAAAAAAATTGAATTTATAAGTTAGAAAGAATTTAGTTATTAGATTTTCGTCATAAAGAATTTAGTTATTCATAGTTCTCTTTCATTCTATTACATTTTTATGTATTTGATATTCTATATAACAATTTGTAACTTATGTCCTATCAAAAAAATTGTAGCTTATGTCCTCAAATAAATAAATAAACTATTTTCATCTACAAAATTATGGGACATTCAAACATAACTTCTTTCATGTTTTATTGATTCAATATTAGACACTTAAAATTTATCTTGCATCTCACTCAACCATGATAAAATATAAACTTTTAAAATAATGTGATCTTAATTTTTTAATTCTAATAATAAAATTTAATCAATGACATTTTACTTTTTAATACAAAATATTGAAATTTTGATATTTTTTAATAGTTAATAAACAAATTTTTGATAAAATTATTTAACTATAATTAAAATTTCCTTTAAACAAAACATTTGAAGTTTCAACAAATAAATACATATTAATGTTAAATTTAATTTGAACATTCAGATATCGTTTAAGTTATTATTTTATATTTAATTTTCTTTAACACAAACCTATTCTTAATTGAAAACATATTTCTCTTATAAATAATTGTTAATAAATTAGTAGTTATATTAGTTTTTATCTTATTTTGGATCCAAAACCTTCTGGTGTTCCTCAACAACCAAAGTATAACTTAATTGAAATATGTATTTATGGTAATTCATTATATATAAATACAAAAAATTAGTAAAAAACTTTCATATCTCTAAAGTTACCAGAAAATTTAGTAAAAAAAAAAAAAGATGAATTGAAACTGAAATATCTTGACACATTTCAAAGGTATATATTTTGAGTTTGAAAGATTGGATTTACATGTAAGAAAGAATTTAAGTATTTACATTTCTCTTTCATTATATTAGAATTTCATCACACAATTAGTATTCTCTATATCAATTTGTAGTTTATTTCGTGCAAAAAAAAATATAGCTTATGTCCTCAAATATTTTTAAACAAAATATTCATCTACAAATTTGATATGACCTTCAAATATGACCCCTTTCATATTTAATCAATTTAATATTAAAGGATCCAAATTCACCACGCATCTCACTCAACTATGATGAAATATAGACTTTTAAAATAATTTGAACTTATTATATTTTTAATTTTAATAAATAAAATTGATCCTCGACATTTTACTCTTTAATACCAAAGATTGCAATTTTAATTTTTTTTAATAGTTTGATAAAATTAAGTGATAAATAATTATAATTGAAATTTTCCTTAAACAAAATGTTTATAGTTTCAACATATAAATACACACTAATTCTACAACTAATTAGAAAATTCAGTTATCCTAAAAGCTACTATTTTACTTTTAATTTTCCTTTGCAAAAAAATAATAATAAAATATTCAATATCAATATTAGTTTTATTAGATTTTAAACTCAAGAAGTTTATCTTAAACAAATTGTTTCAAGTTTCAACCAATAAATACACATTAATACTAAAACTAATTGGAAAATTCAATTATCCTTAAAATATTATTTTACTTTTAATCTTCCTCCACAAAAAAAATAAATAAATAATGACATATTCAATATCATTATTAATAGCTGAAACATACTTTTTTATAAGTAAATTAATAGTTATATTAGTTTTATTAGATTTTGGACTTGAAACCTCTTTCTTAAAACTCTTCGGTGTCCTCACTTAAATTGCAAACGAAATGTTACATCTCTATACAAAGAACTCTAAAAGTCATTATAAATCTTTGAAGCATCATTAAATGAAGATCTCAATGTAAAATATTATGATTGGTTTACCTTTACTACACAAAATGATAAAGTACAATTCGTTTTTTAAAATGATTGTATAGGATACATTTAAGAAATCACTTATCATTCAAAAGCAATATATTTTATTATGTGAATATAATATCGTCTGCGTGCAATTGCAAAGATTAATCTCTTAAACCAAGTTGGACTACAATAGATGACAAAACTCTCTCTTAAAAGATTTAATATTATTGTATTCCAATAACAAATATATACTATAACACACTTTCATATATACAATTTAAATAAATTATATAATTGATTTTAGATTTTTGATGTGTTAATGCTAACATATGTTGGAAAAGAAAAGCTTAAAACTTAATTAATTATAATATTTCAAAAAGTGTTATTATAATGATGCAATATTTTACTATTTAAAATTTAACTTCATTTTAACAATATAAATAAATAGATTATTCGATCTTAGATGATTTTAGTTCTTTTCTCCCTCTAATTTTTTTTATCGGTCTTTTCATTTTATTAATAATATTTTTAGGCTGCTTAAACATTTATAGGTAAATGAAAGTTGAGATGTCAATTAATCACAATGGTGACTTTACACTTTCATATTTGCTTTAAAAAATATTATTTGATCCAAATTCTCCATTTTCAAGTTTACAATACATTTGATTAAATCACATTAAGAAACGATATAACATTATTAGCTACAAATGTTCAAAGATTCTTCAACTAAAATCATTGAGGAGCAACAATGGTGCAAATAAACCAAAATTTAATGTGTGTAAATAAATAAATAATATTTGTGAAAAAAAAAAAGTCATTTTCATTTTACATTGACATATTTAAAATGTCAACCTTCTCCTAAATTTTTAAGATACAAATAATTGTATCCTTAATTATACAAAACTTTTAGATTTTATTTTATCTATTTTTGTATTGAAAAATAAGTATATATTTTAATGCAAAATTTATATATACACATATAAAAATATATCAACACCTACCGCGCAACTCGCGGGTCATAATCTAATATATTTTAATTCAAAGGCAAGTATCAAATACGAATATGAGTATAATATCCAAATGAAACAAATACAAAAATTAAGATGGATATCTATGTATATACAAACTCTAATACATGTATTTTTCTTTTAAATGTGGATACAAACATGAATATTATAATACCTCACTCAAACCTCACATTGTCATCTCAAATGAAATTAGTGGTATTTATGGGTATGGGTAAATATGTGACTCTGATGACTCAAAACAATTCAACCTGAATTTTGACCAACCTCATTTAAATTTGGATCTAACCCGAACCAACCAATTTAAATCCAACGATGTTCGATTTGAATAGTGATTTTAACATTTTTATCCAACAGATCCGTGAGCCCAATCCATTAACTTGACATATATTTTTATTTATTTTTTATTATTAGTGTATAGTTATAATTTAGTTATTGAATTTTATTTGATGATTTGTTGTTAATTTAATTGATTTAAGTGTTTTTTGTTTGTTAATGTATTTTATGTTGGGATATAATTTTATGATTTTTGAGATGTTGAAGTATTTAAATTTAATTACATATTTTATAAAATAAAAAATATTTGTTTTTATGATCTGGGAACTCAACCGGCGGCTTATAAATGGATTGACTTGATTCAAGTTTAATGTAGAAATCATGGAATGAGAATTAAATTTAACCCAACAATATTTAATGAGTTTGGATATCTCATTTGATAAACATCAGTCCACTCCAATACCGAGACCGTCTTAGAAATTTTGGGGGCTCTATAATTGGAATGACTTAGAAAATCCCTATGCAACAACTTTCCCCTTCTTTGGCAATATTTGTTTATCATAAAATTCAATATCCTTGAAATGTGCAACAAACCTCCTTCTTGCACTCATAAGCTGAAATATTAAACTTGATATTTTTGCATTAAAAACTTAGTTGATTTGACCAATTTGAATTATTTTATCATCTCATGACCAATTATGCAAATATAATAAAGAAATGAATAAATAAGAAGAAATTGAAATCAAAACTATAAAATTAGATAAAAACATAGGGTAACTACCCTCTTAAAATCCTATAAAAATAGGTTTATCAACCGTACAAGTCAAGTCTTCTCAACACAACTTGAAAACCACAGATTGCTTGAGGAACACTAAAACCACTATTTGGCTGGTTTACACAAGTTTGGAACGGATTGTGTTTTGTTTCTACTAAGCACATTGCTACAATTGATTTCTCACACTAAAACACTTAGAAAATATTTCTTTGAGCGAATACTTCTCCAGAACTTAAACCTTTGAACTTTGAATACTTAGAAAATTTGAGCTCTCATAAGTTTTTTTTTTTTTTGAATTGTATGGATTTCTGACTTTATGAATTCGTGTTTTCTTCTTCACCCTTGAGTATCTATTTACATAATGAATTAGGGTTTCATTTTTTTTTCTTGCAATATCTAGATCATATATTTGTTGTGAACAAATTCTAAATATATCTTCTTGTGAACAAATTATGAATGTATCTTCTTGTGAATAATTTTGAGTGTTACTTCTTGTGAATGATTCTGAGTGTATCTTCTTGTGAACAAATTATGGAAATATCTTCTTGTGAGCAAATTCTGAGCATATCTTCTTGTGAATAATATTTTGACTATATCTTCTTGTGACTAATATTTCAACCATATCTTTTTGTGAACAATATGTTGACTATATCTTTTTGTGAACAATATTATGGCTATATCTTCTTGTGTATAATATTTGAAAATATCTTCTTGAGAATAATATTTTGACCAACGTCAAAGATTTCCTTCGATTATAATTCTGAATCATATCACTACAAGAAATTCCCTAATTTGTGGCCTACTTTACAAATATTTTGTGGCCGAAAAAAACCCTCACAAATTAGTGACCGAAAAAGCCCTCACAAATACAAAAATTGAAATTGGTCTTTATTTGTGGCTGAAAAAGCCCTCACAAATGCTTAAAAATTTAGGTGGATTTTGTGGCTGCCTAAGCCCTCACAAAATCACAACGTTGTGATTTTGTGAGGGCTTAGGCAGCCACAAAATCCACCTAAATTTTTAAGATTTTGGGAGGGCTTTTTCAGCCACAAAATCAACCTTTTGTGAGGGTGCCACAAAAGTCTGACCTGTTACCTTTTGTGGCTGCAAAGGCCGCCACAAATGAATAAAGTGACATTGCCTTTTTTGGTCGCCCAGGCCGCCACAAAGTCTTATACCCGTTACCTTTTGTGGCTGCAAAGACCACCACAAACTCCAAAAGGACCGTTGGGCGGCCGCCACAAACCCCTGCAATTTTTTACCATTTTGGCCGCCACAAACGCCATATATCCGTTGCTCATTATGGGTGCTTTGACCACCACAAAAGATCAACCAAATTCTATATATATCACTCCACTCCTCTTATCATTTTTTACTTCTAACTTCTCTCTAAACCTTCCTTCTAAAATTTTTCTCCACCTTCTCTCTACAAAGATTATTCCTCCAAGCTTGCTTCAATTTTTGTAAGTTTATATTATATTATGTATTTATTTTTTTATTTTTTATTTGTAGTTATTTATGTAATTAATATTATTGAATTTTTATTTTGACAGTGGTGATATTGTGTTAATTACTTCGAAGAGTTTTAAGCTCTGTACGTGAATGCTTGAAGTCAGACACTACCCGACATCAAGTTATTATTTTATACATTTTAAATTTAGATTAGTAAAAACATATTGATTGCGAGAATCTTCCTTCCTAGTCTTAATTGATTGGAGCGAGAATGAATTTGGGTTTGTTCTTGAATATTAAAAAGTTATGATTCGGCTAAGTCTTGAATATATATCACACTAGAATTTAATTCGCACGATGTGCATGTGTAATTTGTGAAATTTTATTTCAATGTAGTTTTTCAAAAAGGTTTGAAGGAGTTTTTTGTGCTGTATAAATGTATCAATTTGATCTGAAAATTTTCAATATTTGTAAGTTTCTTAGTTTATAAGAATAGTGGTTGTATAACAAAAGAATAAATGAAATGAAAATAATTTAAAAAGTTTGTAATAAAATGAGTGATTTTCTTTCTAAAAAATATGATTAAAAAAAGATGAGTGATTGTTTGTATACATAATTAAAAAGATTAAATTAAAATATGAGGGATTTTCCTCTAAAAAGATTATTAAAAAAATATGAGCAATTGTTTTTATACATTTTGTTATGTTTTAAACATTCAATCATTATTGAATACTTTCTTCCTATGAAAAATATAATATATATAATTTGCAAACATATTGATTTGAGATATATTTGTAAGCAATGGTTTTTATATGATCGTTATTTTTATTTTTATCTTGAGTACTATTATTTATTTATTCTTTTTTGACTAGTTAAATAAACTACTATTTCTTATATTTTATGTTTCGTGTCTCATATCCACTTAAACATTCAATAACTAAGTCTTAATTAGAGGTGTTATGTCACGCGTTTCTTTCAAATATATTTTGATTTAATTATTTTTATAGAGAGTATATATAATGAACAAACTCAAAATACTATCTTTTACCATCGAAAATACGAAATAATGTTGGAAATGATAAGAAATCACACTTTGATTTTGATTATTTATGCCGTTAACTGAAATTATGATATGATTCATCCTTTCTCAAATATGTAAGTTTAATATAGTGAAATTAGTATTTTTATTTGATGAACCATTTATATAGACAAATACTTTAGTTTTTATTAGAGGAATATAATATGTGTTTGATCACTAATAAGAGAAAAATGAACACAAATAATAAATTACTTTTGAAAATATTTAGTGTATAATTTAATATATTTATTTATTAAAAAATATTGTTATATATTTTTTTGCAATGACTTACTAATTTAATTGATTGTGTTTCAATATTTTTTTTATTTTAATTTAAACTTATTGTTTTTTAATATGTGATTATTATGTTTTTATATATTTTGTGGTAATTTATGATTGTTACATTTCAATTATTAAAATGTTATGATACATTTATAAGCAATGAATTAAAAAAGGTAAAAGACAATTAAATCAAGTTTGTAATAGGAGTTACATTTTTTATTGTTGGTTTTTTAATTATAGAGATATAGACAAAAAAAACTAGTAGAATGATGAATAAAAAAATGAATGAATTATAAAAGTGCCACATCATAATATTGAATGATTTGACAAAATTAATGTTACATAGTATAATATAAAGATGTGTTGTGTCAACATAATATTTGGAGTGTTTGCTTTAATATATTATAAGATCCTCAATTTTTTATAAGGCCACTTATAAAATCTCTCGAGCAAAAGCTATACATTTTACTTCATGGTTCCAAAATACGATGTTATTTATGATATCAGTCCTTCATAGGAAAATTTGAATGAATGTCATGGTGAGAGTTGTGTGATTATAGTTTGTTATAGATATAAACCCTATGAAGCCTGGATTCTCTTTGAATATATATATATATATATATATAACTCTGAAAATGGTTCTGATGGCTTTTTATCAAAGAAAATAATTTTCTTCATCATCACTAAAGTTATTTCTAAAAACGTTTTCATTTTATGCAAGATGAAAAAATTCATACCACTTTTAGGTAGACTTCAATTTAAAATTCTCACTAAAATTCAGAACCGTGGAAACCCAAATTGAGCCATAACCATGGAACCATTTGGCAATTTAAGGGAAACTGTATCCAAGAGCCAAGAATCATTCGAAAATAAATTCAAAACTTGATGTGATAAAAAATTACCTAAAACAATGGAGGATGAATTTGGAAGGTGATTAATAGTGGTGAAAGGTGAATCACTAGAAGCTTGCAACAATGCTGATAAAGTCTTTTGTTGATCCAAGGTGAAACCTAGGGAGCCAACTTCCACATCAGAGGTGTTGTTTTCATTAGCATTGCCAACATCATCGTCTTGAGAGGTAGATGAACAATTGTTAGAAATAGAATTGGGTCTTGGATAGTTAGGAGGATTATCGTGTTTCTTAAAACACACATCCACAATATGGTCGGTTTTATTGTAGTGAGAGCAAATTTTGTATCCATGACCATGACTACCATAGGTGCAACCACCAGTGGAGAAAGAACCACGTCCAGATCTGCGACCAAAATTAAAAATAGCAACAACAAATTTTGGTTCCTAAGTAGGATTAAAAATTCTCCTTCTTGTTGTATAAGCATTGATAAAACCTTACTGATATGAGGAATCGGATCCATTAACATTATTTGGGATCAAACAGGTGAATTAATAAGGTGCATGAACATTGGGGGTTACAAGAACATGTAGGCAGAGGACATAAATTATCAAGTTCTTGTCAAAGCATTTTCAAACTAGTAAAGTCATTAGTAATAGTGAAATCACCTTGACAAAGATCAAGTATTTCTTCTTTTAAATCTGAAACTTGAAAAACACCACCTTGATAATGTATGTCCTTCAATTCCTTTCAGATTTCAGCCGCATACTCCATCCACATGATATTATCAAAAGGAAGAAGATGAACGAGAAATCACTATGGATTTGCTACTGATACCATGTTATCGAAATCATATTCAAAGAGAACATTTGTGAGTAATACCTCTTTTATTGATTAGAATCTCTTGCTTCAAAATTACAAAGGGAAAAATGTTCACTCTTTTTATATTAAGAGAATGAACTAGAAGGAAAAAAAAATAAAGGGAAGCTAACAATCTACACATACCAATCTAATGCATACCATTTTGTTAGGTTAATTCATATAACAAAAAAAATTCTACGTGTAAAATACATTAATTATAGAATCTAAAATTTAGATAACTATTCAAAAAGAATTTCACTATTGAGAAGATTTTTTAAAACTTTGTTTTTATTTTCTTCTCTTTCTCAATTAGTAGACATTTTATCATTAGTACTATTGCAAATCACTAAAGAGTTCTTAAACTCTAAAACTCTAACATGGAGTCAAACTCTAATGAGTTCATAATATCAGAATCAGAAAATCAATCATTTCAAATAAACCAACATAACAACTCTTTTCAATTTTCTTAAACACAAGACATAGTAAAACATGCTGTAAATTTTAAACTGTTTTAAACTTTAAATAAAATTACTAGCATAGAATTATTGTTATTTTATAAATCAACAAAAATTCAACTCAATTTAATTTCTTTAAAATAATCAAGAGTAATTCCAACAAATGTTATTTTCATCATACAAAATAAGTAAACTTTTACTCCTTCAAAATGTCAATTTTAAAAAATTCTAAGTTCTACCAATCTCTAATATTCAAGAATTACTATTGCTAATAATATGAATTTCATACTATCTAAATCATGACGAACATTCTAAATTATTTTCAAAACCAATATCAGACCTCCAATCATCTAGATACAACCATCAACACTTTCAAGTGATTTAAAGTTAAAATTCACGATTTAAAATGGATTTTTTTCTTAACACAAGCCAACATAAAATAAAAATAAGAATTTTTAGTCAAAATTAAAACTTTAAATGTAAGAGACATATTTCCTATCTAACTCAAAGTTTAGAACGAAACATCTTTTTTTTTTTCTCTAAATTGAGTTTCAACAAAATAATAATAATTTGTACCTAGTAAAAGTCAATACTTGAAGTTTTAATCATATAATTCATACGAAAATCAATGTTTCAATCAATTAGTTCTTAAATCAAACACAAATACATATCAAAACTAAATATTTTAAATTGTTTAGGGTGAAAATGAAACTTTAAAACAACTAACTAGCGAGGTCTGACATTTGATAACTAAAATTACGTGAATGAGATTAATAACTTGAAACATACAGCTGGTCAATCAAAATTATTATTTCCAACTATTCATATAAAACAAGAGTGCAAAAATCATAGTTCGGTAGACAAGCAATAAGCAACAAGTAACTAACATAATTTTGTCAATAAGTAATTTCATGGTTTATTTACTCACTTAGGTAGGAATTTAGAATCCACAACACAATCAGAGTAAACAAATAATAAACAGCTAATTAGTAGTCTCGAAAATATGTATAATAATACAAAAGCATATAACCCTTAACACAGTTATATAACGGGAAAACCATTATAGTGAAAATAATTATAACACAAGAAATCACAATTGTCACGACTGACATTCGTAACACAGAATCGACATTCGACCCCTCGACCTGATTGGACAGACCTACTCTGATACCACTAATGTGACACCCTAAACCCCAAAATACCATTTATAATAATATATACTAAATTATTTGAAGAAAACATGCAGCGGATAAAGAAAATATATTAAAGAGAATAAAAACTATAATATCTAATTTAGGATATCACGTTTCTCTAAATACACATATAACAATTCAAATTTGTTCCTCAATTAAAACAGTGCAATATCAATGAACTTGATTTAACTAAAACTTCTTAATTTAATTCGCAAGACCTACTCGTACTAAGTTTTCATATAAAAAGTCATTTTTAATAACATAAGTAAAATACACATTACAACTCTTAATTCCCGGAATCACCAATAAGAGCGGGGTTTCTCCCAAACCTGAAATTCAAGACTCATTAATCTGTAACAGCTGCGAATTCACAAACGCAGGGCCAAGTCAGTCAAACACAAACAACGAAGGAGGTGAGTTTTGAAATCAAGTTAATAATATAATATAAATAAGAAGAACACTCAATTAGTTATAAATAAACTATATCATTTCAAGAAAAATTCTATAAGGAAAAACATAACATTATAAAGTCAAAATCACTCATGGAAAATCAATAAATTTCACTATAACATCAAATCATCTAAGAAAATTATTATCGCTTTTAAAACACACCAATCACAACAAAACAATCACAAGGAAATGCAATGTTATGCATGATTTTAGACTCTACTTCACAATGTGGTACCATTCTAACTCGAAGTACTTGGTTATGATGCTTGATACTATGCCACCATCCTAGTGGACGAACAATTCAAATTGGCCAGGTCCTCATAGATCCCCTCAACTCAACCCGAGACACATATACGTGACAGTCGAGGTAACACATGTGTTGTGTGGTAGCTCCCGACATTTGGAGCGCTACCTCCAAGTCACCTAGGAATTCCCCACTCGTATACCTCTGAAGTCTAACAATCTTGCCTTAAGGCTCGAGAGCAGACCGCCATGATCAAGCTCATTCAGTTGTACTTCCCCATAATCACTAGGCTTGTTAGGCGCTATCTATATGCTGACAATAATCTTCAACATATATGGGGTACTTCAATATTCCCATAACAATTTTATAACTTCATTAATCATACATAATCATAATCATCGTATAAACTCATCACAATTTTATAATATCACTAATCATACATAATCGTAATCATCATATAAACACATCACAATTTTTTAACGTCACTATTATCGATAAAAAATCAGCATTATCATCCCGTATACATATATCATACCATGCATCCAAGTTTTATTATCACATCACATAAATTTGTCTAATCAAACATATGCATCAAATTCATTTGAAATCAAATATCATAATAATATCAAATATCACGCATTTAACGAAATTAAATCAATCAACACCTTATAAATATTTCTATTCTATATTTTAATCTCACAATTTCTATATTTTCCTATTAATCAATTTATAACTCAAAGGGCTACTACTATGCATAGCGAGCCCCGGATGAATCGTTGGGAAATACAGTTTTTCCGTTCATCTCACATTATATAATACTCATAAATTCAAACGATCTATCAGCCCTTACCCTATTTTGACGCTTTCAAACACGAGTACAATTCCACAAGCAATCAATCTTTGGTTTTTTGACTTTTGTCTTTCAATCGATCTAACAAGCAATCAATCTCAATGTGCAGCTGCCCAATTTTGTGTGTAGATTATTCTCTCTTTCTCATGTCCTTCATTCTTGCTATTTTCAATTAATATTTTTTTTATTTAATTAGATTTTAATCTTAAATATGTGTCTAATCCATAAAATAAAGTTTACTACTTTCTTCTATTTATTTTTATTTTTTAAATAAAACAAACAATTATCAAAACTATTTTTTTTTAACAATTTTTTTTCAAACACAACTTAAGTACCAACGTATTACTTATATTTCAAAAGCAATTTTTTATAAAATTAAGTAATTAAAGTAATGAGTCTTTTAAAATACATTAATAAAAACCCTCATATTCAAAATAATACTTTTTTTTTTATACTTAAATTAAAATATTACCATCATTAGAGAATACTCAAAATTATAAATAAATAAATATTACACCAACAATTTATATTAATTACTAAATCATAATAAATATATGTAAAATCACAATGTCATAATAAGTATATAAAAGTAAATGAAATCAAACACAATATCAATTCTATCTCAAGATGTTATTTATAAAAAAAAAATAACTAAATATAAAAAATAGTTATAATTAATTGAAATATAACTAAGTGTATACTTAACATCAGACAAACGCACAGAAAAATATTACATTAATAGGGTACGCGTATATATATGTAAAATCGTGTAAAATCTTTTTCTTTAAAATATTATACTAAAATACTATTATTATTTTTCTAAAATATATCAAATAATAAAATATAATACTTATTATTTATATCACTCATTTAATCTAATATTTATAAAACTAGCATATAATAGAAAACACCCATATAACGAAAATTGTCCAAAAATTTATCAATATAGATTATAAATTAATTTTAACATCAAATTAATTATTTAAAATCATATTTAATTAAAAAAATAGTTATTTATAAAATTTGGAATGTTACAACAAGACTTTATGTAACGATTATAATAAATTGCACGACTATTGAAACCTCATATTTATATTTCAATAAGTTTAAATCTAATACAAGGAAAATTCAGAGAAGTGCTATTCACTTCTAGGAATGTAAAAAACCTATTGATTAAAGAAATAACAAGAAAATCATTCCAACGAATGCCGAGAGATACGAAAGAATTTTGCACACCCATCATTAGCACACCTTCCTCCTATTTATGCTGACAAAAGAATTATTTACAGTTTGGAACTCTTTCTCTTTGGCCTCTCCCTGGCTCCAAGATGTGTAGATCATTCACTAGCTGTCCTTGATTCATTTTATTTTTTCCTTTTCCTACAATTGTCATATTTTTCCAGCTCACATGTTTATCCTTTCTCATAAAATTATTCCTCTCATTACCAAAAACCTTGTGCTCATGGTTAGGATAAAGAGTGTGGAAGTCAGTCCAATTCTCCCAAGTAGTTTCAGTAGGCAGTGTAACACCCTAAATTTTATGATAAACTATTTTATTAATTAAATAAGATTTTAAATAATTAATTTAATGTTAAAATTATTATAAAATATATGTTAATAAATTATGTGATTAATTTTTGTTATATGGATTTTTTTCTATGATGTGCTAGTTTGATACACATTATATTAAATGAGCGATATAAATAATAAATATTTTATTTTATTATATTATATATTTTTTTAAAAGCAATAGTATTTTAGTGTATTATTTTGAAGAATAAGATTTTATGTGATTTTACGTGTATATTCACGCACCCAATTAATATAACATTCTTTTATGCGTTTGACTAATATTAAATGTGTACTTAATTATATTTATTTGATTCTAAATATATTTGATTTTAATTATTTATTTTATAAATTATTATCTTGAGATAGTGGTAATATTGTGTTTGATTTTCTTTATTTTTATACACTTATTATGATATTGTGATTATATACATATATATTTAGAATGACTTAGTAATTAATATAAAGTGTTGATTTTATACTTATTTATTTTATAATTTTGAATATTCTCTAATGATGATAGTATTTTAATGTAAGTATTTTAAAAAAAATATCATTAGGGTGATTATTTTGAATATGAGAGTTTTGATTATTAATATATTTTAAAAGATTAATTACTTTATTTTATAAAATATTAGTTTGAAAATATTAGCATATTTTAGTAATTAAATTATGTTAAAACATTAGTTTTAGTAATTATTGGTTTTATTTAAAAATAAATAAAGGGACCAATGGGTTTTACTAACCCTAATTGTTAATAAAATAAAACAACCAAAAAGAAAAAAAAGGGGAGTGCACGGGCAGCTCTAAAACAAACACAATAACAACAACCTATCATTTGGCATCGGTGATCGATAACTATTTCTGAAAAGTTTCTCCGTTTTGGTCCAAATTTTAGTATGTTGTTTTACTCATTTAACTATTCAATTAAACACAATTTTCCAGATTTTAACAACCCGAATTTCTTTCTAAAATTCCCGATTTCTCCGTTTATAGAATTCGTTATTTTGCACCGTTCTTCTTCACCGTAAGTCCGATTTGAGTGAAACCAACGCCAAAACGATCGTGTAAAAAGTGGCTATATTATCCAATGATTGGTTTTCTGATTTATGGTAATTTTCCTTAACCGAATTTCGAAATATAGTTTTTAGATTATTTTCTCATAATTTATTTTTGACATTTACCCATAAACTGTGGAGTTAGATCGATTGAAGGACAAAAAGTCAAAGAACAAAGATTGTTTCCCAATGAATCATATTCATGTGTGAAAGCGTCGAAATAAAATAAGGGGTGAGAAAGCGTTTGAATTCATGAGTGTAATATATTGTGAGATGAATGGGAAAATCGTATTTCCCAACGATTCATCTGGGGCTCGCTACGTATGGCAGTAGCCCTTTGAGGGATAAATTAATTAATGTGAAAATATGGAAATTGTGAGATTAAAATATAGAATAGAAATATTGGTAGGGTGTCGATTGATTTAATTTGTTCGAATGTGTGGCATTTGATATTATTGTGATATTTGATTTAATTTCTTTAAATGTGTGGTATGTGATATTGTTGTGGTATTGGTTGTTGAATTAATTTTATCCATATGTTTGATTAGATGAGTTTAAATGATGTTATAATAAAAATAGATCTATTGTGATAATTATATGTAATGATGATAATGTATGATTAATAATGGTGATGTGATAAATTTGTGATGAATATATGTGTTGTTGTATGATTGATGATAGTGATTCTATAAATTGTGATGAGTTTATGTGATGATGATGATGACGTGTGATTAATTATAGCGGCGTTATAAATTGTGATGAGAATATTGTGATTTCAATTTGTGTCTAAGATTACGGTATTAATGGAGTATCATATACCAACGGGGGGAGAAAATAAATATTGTGAATTTGTGAAGTGGAGATTATTTTGTCATCATATAGGTAGGGCCTGACAAGCCTAGTGATTTCGGGGAAGTACAATTGAATGAGCCTGATCGTGGTGGTCTGCTGTCGAGCCTTAAGGCAAGATTGTTAGACCTTGGAGGTATTCGGGTGGGGAATTCCTAGGTGACTTGGAGGTAGCACTCCAAATGTCGTGAGCTACCACGCAGGTACGAACCGGTAGGATCGTCCTGACTCTCATCTGAGGGCGAAGCCCAGATTTCCACAATAATTGTAAAGGGTCACCAACCGAAATTAACAGATAACACATAACATTTAAGTTTTAAATGCACAAAATAACCTTTCAACTAAGCATGCACCTTAAAAGGATTTTCCATATGCTAAAAGTTCATATAATGCTTGTCAATTAACAATGAACTCAAAATGAAGTTCTCAAACCATCAAGTAATACATAACTGACCAAAGCATTGATAAATCAATTGAGAAATCGATTATCTAACTCAAAATAAGTCCTTTTGCTGAGCAAATCGATTGCCAAATCGATTTGGTCAGTTCTGCTGAGTTTCTGCATGACCAAATCGATTTCTAAGTCGATTTTGTCAGTTCTGATGAGTCCCTGGGTTGCCAAATCAATTTCCAAATCGATTTCGGCAGTTTTGCTGAGTTCCTGCCTCTCTGCCAATCGATTTCCAAATCGATTTCTTAAAAGATTTTGAAAGACATATTTATACAATCGATTGGCAAATCGATTAGGTCAAAATGGTGAACTTCCTGCAACTCATCCAATCGATTGGGAAATCGATTTCCCTGATCGTTTTTCCAAAAATTCATGCATTAACTCAAGTCATTCCTAATCAAGTTCACAACCTAACACTTAGCAATTCCTACGCGATTACCACGACAATTGGGATCTCGATAACCATCATACTTACACACAACAATCAACACATAACACTTAGCATTTTCAACGCAATTACCACAACGACTCAAATTCAAATCACTTAATCATAAAACTCAAATCAACCACGACTCGCGTGCCAAGCACCCTAATGCAATGCGTATATGCCAAAATGCATGGACTCGGAATTCCAAACCAAAACCCTCCTCGAAGGGCCGTAAATCATAATCGTACCGCCTATCGCAGGCCAAAGTACCGATTACCAAGGTGCCACCTATCACGGGTCTGCACGATTTACTAAAAAGCGTAAACCATAAACGTACTGCCTATCACGGGCCCGTATCGTTTACCAAGGTGCCACCTATCACGGGTCTGCACGATTTACTAAAAAGCGTAAACCATAAACGTACTGCCTATCACGGGCCCGTATCGTTTACCAAGGTGCCACCTATCACGGGTCTGCACGATTTACTAAAAAGCGTAAACCATAAACGTACTGCCTATCACGGGCCCGTATCGTTTACCAAGGTGCCACCTATCACGGGTCTGCACGATTTACTAAAAAGCGTAAACCATAAACGTACTGCCTATCACGGGCCCGTACCGTTTATCGAGGTGCCACCTATCACGGGTCTGCACGGCTTACTAAAATAACGTAAATTGTAAATGTACCGCCTATCACAGGCCAAAGTACTATTTATCAAGGTGCCACCTATCACGGGTCTGCACGGCTTACTAAAATAACGTAAATTGTAAATGTACCGCCTATCACAGGCCAAAGTACTATTTACCAAGGTGCCACCTATCACGGGTCTGCACAATTTACAAAAAAACCGAAAACCAAAAACGTACTGCCTATCACGGGCCCGTACCGTTTATCGAGGTGCCACCTATCACGGGTCTGCACAATTTACAAAAAAACCGAAAACCAAAAACGTACTGCCTATCACGGGCCCGTACCGTTTATCGAGGTGCCACCTATCACGGGTCTGCACAATTTACAAAAAAACCGAAAACCAAAAACGTACTGCCTATCACGGGCCCGTATCGTTTATCGAGGTGCCACCTATCACGGGTCTGCACAATTTACAAAAAAACCGAAAACCATAAACGTACTGCCTATCACGGGCCCGTATCGTTTATCGAGGTGCCACCTATCACGGGTCTGCACAATTTACAAAAAAACCGAAAACCATAAACGTACTGCCTATCACGGGCCCGTATCGTTTATCGAGGTGCCACCTATCACGGGTCTGCACAATTTACAAAAAAACCGAAAACCATAAACGTACTGCCTATCACGGGCCCGTATCGTTTATCGAGGTGCCACCTATCACGGGTCTGCACAATTTACAAAAAAACCGAAAACCATAAACGTACTGCCTATCACGGGCCCGTATCGTTTATCGAGGTGCCACCTATCACGGGTCTGCACAATTTACAAAAAAACCGAAAACCATAAACGTACTGCCTATCACGGGCCCGTATCGTTTATCGAGGTGCCACCTATCACGGGTCTGCACAATTTACAAAAAAACCGAAAACCATAAACGTACTGCCTATCACGGGCCCGTATCGTTTATCGAGGTGCCACCTATCACGGGTCTGCACAATTTACAAAAAAACCGAAAACCATAAACGTACTGCCTATCACGGGCCCGTATCGTTTATCGAGGTGCCACCTATCACGGGTCTGCACAATTTACAAAAAAACCGAAAACCATAAACGTACTGCCTATCACGGGCCCGTATCGTTTATCGAGGTGCCACCTATCACGGGTCTGCACAATTTACAAAAAAACCGAAAACCATAAACGTACTGCCTATCACGGGCCCGTATCGTTTATCGAGGTGCCACCTATCACGGGTCTGCACAATTTACAAAAAAACCGAAAACCATAAACGTACTGCCTATCACGGGCCCGTATCGTTTATCGAGGTGCCACCTATCACGGGTCTGCACAATTTACAAAAAAACCGAAAACCATAAACGTACTGCCTATCACGGGCCCGTATCGTTTATCGAGGTGCCACCTATCACGGGTCTGCACAATTTACAAAAAAACCGAAAACCATAAACGTACTGCCTATCACGGGCCCGTATCGTTTATCGAGGTGCCACCTATCACGGGTCTGCACAATTTACAAAAAAACCGAAAACCATAAACGTACTGCCTATCACGGGCCCGTATCGTTTATCGAGGTGCCACCTATCACGGGTCTGCACAATTTACAAAAAAACCGAAAACCATAAACGTACTGCCTATCACGGGCCCGTATCGTTTATCGAGGTGCCACCTATCACGGGTCTGCACAATTTACAAAAAAACCGAAAACCATAAACGTACTGCCTATCACGGGCCCGTATCGTTTATCGAGGTGCCACCTATCACGGGTCTGCACAATTTACAAAAAAACCGAAAACCATAAACGTACTGCCTATCACGGGCCCGTATCGTTTATCGAGGTGCCACCTATCACGGGTCTGCACAATTTACAAAAAAACCGAAAACCATAAACGTACTGCCTATCACGGGCCCGTATCGTTTATCGAGGTGCCACCTATCACGGGTCTGCACAAAGGTGTCACCTATCACGGGTCTGCACGGTTTACTAAAATAACGTAAATTGTAAATGTACCGCCTATCACAGGCCAAAGTACTATTTATCAAGGTGCCACCTATCACGGGTCTGCACGGTTTACTAAAATAACGTAAATTGTAAATGTACCGCCTATCACAGGCCAAAGTACTATTTATCAAGGTGCCACCTATCACGGGTCTGCACAATTTACAAAAAAGCGAAAACCATAAACGTACTGCCTATCACGGGCCCGTACTGTTTTTCGAGGTGCCACCTATCACGGGTCTGCACAATTTACAAAAAAGCGAAAACCATAAACGTACTGCCTATCACGGGCCCGTATCGTTTATCGAGGTGCCACCTATCACGGGTCTGCACGGTTTTCAAAAACGTAAATCATAAATGTACCGCCTATCACAGGCCAAAGTACTATTTATCAAGGTGCCACCTATCACGGGTCTGCACGGTTTTCAAAACGACATTAAATAAATAAGTCATTAAGAGATTCCCCATTCTTAATACTGATTTATCTTAATGATTTTCAAAACAAAACGTTAAGCAAACAGACATATCAAGAGATTCCCCATTCTTAATATACTTTAAACGGTTTTCAAAACAAAATGTTAAGTAACCGAGACATTAAGAGATTCCCCCTTCTTAACGCCCAGTTAACTTAAACGATTTTTCTTTAAAACAAAATATTAAGTAACCGAGACATTAAGAGATTCCCCATTCTCAACGCCCAGTTAACTTAAACATTTTCCTTCCCACACACATTAAGTGAACCGAGGTATTAAAAGATTCCCCATTTTTAATACTCGTTTAACTCTAATGGTTTTCCAATTTCACAACAAACCCAACTCAAAACATTTTATCGAATTCAATTCACAACGCCCACCAAAACACATTAAATTCATCGGTATTAACTTAGAACACGTCAAACACGACGAACACAATCAACACAACATAACACTCAAACACATCAATTTCATTTACTCATAATCATACACAAGTGATTTTAGGTTCATTTAATACAGAACATTCATCCATATAACCAAAACCTAACTCTAAGGTTTTACCCATAACGCATTAGATTCGTTTTTCCCCAAATCAATACATCGAACCCTGACAAATTCCTTCCCACACAACCACAGATAAGTCCCTAATGCAACTAAAAGTTTGGAAGGAGCCCTTACCTTAACGCTAGCTTCAACGTAGTTTTCCGGTACCGCAAGTAAAGCCGGTAAAATCTTTGCTCGCAACATCGCCTCCAAATTGGTCCCCTAGCACCGTGGCGTGGTGGTGAGCAACTTTCCCTTCTAACTCTTCGCGAAATGAAGCTCGGATCTAGAAGAAACGGAGGGGTTTGTGTTTGAATCTCAAATACCGTTTTTCTTCGTTTTCGGATCAAAGAGGAAGAGTGGAGTTGCGAAATCCTTGTTCTAACTCTCACCCAACCTTGGGTTACTAGTTTTGAAGAAAAGAAAGCGACGAAAATGAAAACGGGAGAAGGAGGGAAATCGGTTCACGGTTCAGAGGAAGGAGATGGAAATTGGCGATTTTCTTTCCTTTCTTTTTCTTTCCTTTGTTTTTCCTTTCTTCCTTTTTCCTTCCTTCCTTTTATACTATTTTCTTTTCCTTTTCCTCCCTTCTAGGTTTCCTTTCTTTTTCCCTCCAAACAAACATATATAGATAATAAATGTAACTTAACAAATATCTCCAAACATCTAGATATTTGTTAAATTACCGTTTCACCCGAAACACATTAAATTATCCGTAAAGGATTCACCGCAGTTAATTCAATTTATTTATCGACGAGAAGTTCTAATCGGCAACAAAATATCTTTTTGAATATAAAAACTCCAAATAATTATTAACTTCGGCTAAAAAGCCTCCGAGTCAAAATCCAAAATACACCAAAAATACATAAAGGGTACTTTAAAATTATGGTTCTTACACTTCTTCACCGTAAGTCCAATTTGAGTGAAACCAACACGAACAAGATCGTGTAAAAAGTGGCTATATTATCCAATGATTGGTTTTCCGATTTATGGTAATTTTCCTTAACCGAATTTCGAAATATAGTTTTTAGATTATTTTCTCATAATTTATTTTTGACGTTTACGCATAAACTGTCGAGTTAGATCGATTGAAGGACAAAAAGTCAAAGAAAAAAGATTGTTTCCCAAGGAATCATACTCATGTTTGAAAGCGTCGAAATAAGGTAAGGGGTGAGAGAGCGTTTGAATTCATGAGTGTAATATATTGTGAGATGAACGGGAAAATCGTATTTCCCAACGATTCATCTAGGGCTCGTTACGTATGCCAGTAGCCCTTTGAGGGATAAATTAATTAATGTCAAAATATGGAAATTGTGAGATTAAAATATAGAATAGAAATATTTGTAGGGTGTTGATTGATTTAATTTGTTCGAATGTGTGACATTTGATATTATTGTGATATTTGATTTAATTTAGTTAAATGTGTGGCATTTGATATTATTGTGATATTTGATTTAATTTCTTGAAATGTGTGGTGTGTGATATTATTGTGGTATTGGTTGTTGAATTAATTTTATGCATATGTTTGATTAGATGAGTTTAAATGATGTTATAATAAAAATAGATGTGTTGTGATAATTATATGCAATGATGATAATGTATGATTAATAATGGTGATGTGATAAATTTGTGATGAATATATGTGTTGTTGTATGATTGATGATAGTGATTCTATAAATTGTGATGAGTTTATGTGATGATGATGATGACGTGTGATTAATTATAGTGACGTTATAAATTGTGATTAGAATATTGTGATTTTAATTTGTGTCTGAGATTACGGTATTAATGGAGTATCATATACCAACGAGGGGAGAAAATAAATATTGTGAATTTGTGAAGTGGAGATTATTTTGTCATCATATAGGTAGGGCCTGACAAGCCTAGTGATTCCGGGGAAGTACAATTGAATGAGCCTGATCGTGGCGGTCTACTTTCGAGCCTTAAGGCAAGATTGTTAGACCTTGGAGGTATTCGGGTGGGGAATTCCTAGGTGACTTGGAGGTAGCACTCCAAATGTCGGGAGCTACCACGCAACACACGTTTACCTCGACTGTCACGTATATGTGTCTCGGGTTGAGTTGAGGGGATCTATGAGGACAGGGCCAATTTGAATTGTCTGTCCACCGGGATGGTGGCATAATATCAAACCTCCTATTCAAGTACTTCAGAGTTAGAATGGTACCACATTGTGAAGTAGAGTCTAAGCTCATGCATAGCATTGCATTTTCTTGTGATTGTTTTGTTGTGATTAATAAGTATTATGTGTGATAATAATTTATGCGATAGTTTGATGTTACAGTGAAGTGTATGAATTTTCTTTGATTTTGACTATATAATGTGATGTTTTTCCTTGAAGAATGTTTGTGTAATGATACAGTTTATTGATGATTAATTGTGTGTTCCTCTTATTTGTATTATACTATCAACGTGATTTCAAAACTCACCTCCTTTGTTGTTTGTGTTTGACTGGCTTTGCCCTGCGTTTGCGAAAGCGCAATTATTAGAGAAACATGATATCCTAAATTAGATATTAAAGTTTTTATTTTCTTTAACAGATTTTTTTTATCCGCTGCAAGTTTTCTTCAAATAATTTAGTATATATTATTATAAATGTTATTTTGGGGTTTAGGGTGTCACCTTTTTTTTGTAACACCCCGGCCTTCCAGCGTTATCGGCTGTGTTACCTCACGAGCTTATTCAACTTATTCAATGACCAGAAATGGACAAAAGTAATGCATACTCATTTTTTGATTACGGTGTAGAGAAATGGAGTGTTGGCGATACAATTGTAATTTCACAAGCACCATGTCCCCAATTTGGAATTCAGTAAAGCGACGTTTACTGTCAGCAAACTTCGTCATAATTTGTTGAGTTCTAGCAAGGTTAGCCTTGAGGGCAGCAATATTATCATCTTGTTTCACTAGTATGTGCTGCAAGGAAGAGGGTCGGTGGAACTCACTTCATAACGAATGAGAGCAAGGGGATCCCAACCATACACCACCTTAAATGGGGTCATACCAATACTCGTATGAAAGGCAGTATTATACCAAAACTCAGCCCACGACAACATTTTGGACCAAGATCGAGGATTCTGGTTCGTGAAACAACGGAGGTAGAGCTCCAAGCATTTATTGATAGTATCAAATTGACCATCAGTTTGGGGACGGTAAGCGGTGCTTATTGCCAAAGTGGTGCCACTTAATTTAAAAAAATACTACCAAAAATGGCTAGTGAAGATTTTGCCTCTATCGGACACAATTGATTTAGGAAATCCATGAATTTTCACAATAGTGTTGAGAAAAACCTCAACAACTTTGGCACTGTTATAATCAGTTGTCAAAGGAGTAAAATGATTGTATTTTGATAGCCTATCAACAACCACGAATATCACAGTGTATGATATATACAAAGGAAGTCCTGTTATTAAATCCATAGCCAAGTCGTCCCAAATCTGATGTGGAATTTGAAGTGTCTACAACAGTCCTGCAGGGAGAGCATTAGAATGTTTGTCTTTTTGGAAAATCAAGCATTAAGACACAAACTCCTTAATATCCTTTGTCATAGTAAACCAAAAAAATTGAGTAGCAATTCTTGTTTTAGTTCATGTAACACTAGCATGACCACCCAAAGGTGAAGAGTGGAACTCTTTGAGGATGAGTTGGATAAATTTAGGAGTTTGTGGAACCACTAGTCGGTTCTTCCAAAATAGCATATCATGTTTAACCTGATAATAAGATGCAGAGCTAGTACCTAAAAAAACATTGATTGCGGATGTCAGCCAAGAGAGGGTCATCATTGACAACTTGATGGATCAAAGAGACCAAATGTGGCATAGGAACATACATGGTGAAACAAAATGAGCGAGAAAGGTTGTCAGCCGCTATGTTTTCTTTGTCGGATTTATACTCAATTGTAAAATCATACCCAATAAATTTATGGAGCCATGTTGTTTTCTGGAGTTTGAATGGATTGGTCAGTGAGGGACTTTAAGTTGCGTTGAACAATTTTAATTAAAAACTTGTGACCATTCAAATAATGACAAAATTGCTTGCCAAAGCCTTGGTTATATCATACAATTCATGTATATACGTTGATTGCTTTTGCATCCTAGGGCACATTTTTTAGGAGAAATATGCAATAGGATGACGAGCTTGGCTAAGAACAACCCCTATTCCAGTTCTTGAAGTGTTAGTTTCCAAGGTGAAAAGCATAGCAAAATCAGAGAGGGAGAGGACTAGTGCTTGTGTAATTGCATGCTTGAGATTATTGAAAGCTTCAGTTGCCTGCTTAGTCCATTGGAAAACATCCTTCTTTAATAAAGAAGTAAGTGTATAAGCAATAAAAGCATAGTTCTTTATAAATCGCGGATAATAACCCAAGAACCCCCGTAATTGCTTTAGATTAGGAGAAATAGGAAGTATTTGATGATAACCAGACTGCTTGGAGAAATAGGAAGCTCCAAATAATTCATCAAGTAACTCATCAACAATTGGAATTGGAAAATTATCCTTAATAGTAATTGTAATCAAAGCTCGATAATCTATGCAAAAATGCCATGAACCGTCTTTTTCATAACTTGTAAAACAGGTGTCGAAAAACAACTAGTATAGGTTGTATAATACCCGTATTAAGCATATATGAAACCATTCGATCAACTTCAGATTTCTGACAATGAGGATATCGATAAGGTTTTACCTTAACCGGATTTCTGCCATCAAGTAAGGGAATATAATGATCCTGAATTTGAGGGGGAGGTAACCCTGTTGGTTCTTCAAATACATGCCAATAAGAGTGTAGTAGAGCAACCAAATCATCAGGTAATGCAGCAAGAACATCATCAACGTTCTGTTCCAAAATAGAGTGGAATTGGAGAATGTAAGATGTGTCAATAAAGTGAGTGTTGTGCAACCTACAAATGTATTGAAATTAGGCATGGCCTGATTCTTTTGAAGATTCACCCAAGTGAGTGATGAATTTGTTGTTAGGTATTAAACATGTAGCAGTGGGAGTGCTTCTGTTACCCACCAAAACCTGAAATCGGGATGCTTCTTGGATTGGAATTTTCAAGTAGTGTGCAATGCGAGGCTGAAGGAAGTTATCAGAATTTTCACTATCCAACAAATTTTTGTTCGAATTCCCTGAATCTGTCCTTGAAAACGAAGAGTACTAGTCCCATGAACACCTTTGAGAGCATTGACTGATAAGTGATGTTCAGTTTCGTCTTTCGTGACCGAAGTAAATTCAGTCTCATCCGATGGGTCGTTTTCAAGCAAATCATCATCAACTTGCAGCAATAGAAAATGCTTATTATGGCATTTGTGTGAAGGTGATAATTTCTCACCACAGTAGAAACATAACCCTATATCGCATCAGAGTTGAATCTCTGCAGAGGTAATGTTACGAACAAGACGTAGGTGTGGGTTGAGTATTTGTGGATTGGGTAGAATTGGGTTTGTGTTTTGGTTTGTAGTGTTGGGGTTTGTGTAGGAGGATTGTTAGCTTTTGTACCCCAAAGTGTGGATGTCCGTTTAAACTTAAAGCGAGACCACTGAAAAATGATGAAGGATGGATTATTAGTTTAATCTGTGGACTTCACAACCATGAGTTAGTAGCTACTTTTGAGAATAATGCATTTATGGGACGCTTAACAGAAGAAGATAAGAAACATGTTGACGAGTTGACAAAGTATCACGTTGCACCGAGACATATCTTGTCATCTTTGAGAGATCGAGATACGGAGAATGTGACTAGTATCTATCAAATTTACAAGCGACGAAGTACATACAGGAAGAATTTGATGGGACCTAGAACTGATATGCAACATTTGTTGAAGTTACTTGAAGCTGAGAAATATACTTGTTGGAGTAGGACTCATGAGGACTCCAACGTTGTGAGGGATATGTTTTGGACGCACACAGATTCCATAACTTTGCTTAACATGTTCCCTCTTGTATTGATCATGGATAGCACCTACAAAACCAACAAGTATAGGTTACCATTGTTTGAAATTGTTGGTGTAACTTCAACTGGGTTGACATTTAATGTTGCATTTGCTTATATGGATTCTGAACGTCAAGACAACTTTTGGTGGGCATTGAAGAAGTTAAAAGAGTTGTTTGCTTCAAACATGTCATTTCCTCAGGTGATTGTGACTGATAGAGAACTTGCTTTAATGAATGCAATTAAAGTTGTATATCCATCTTCAACAAATTTACTTTGCCAACTTCATATTAACAAAAATGTTGGAGCCAAATGCAAACAATATATATTAAAGAAAGACATGCAAAGAACCCATTCTTGAGTTGTGGAGGAAAATTGTTTATTGTTCTGAAGAGAAGGAGTACGAGGAACTTTTGCAAGTATTTGAGCAAGCATGTGTCGATAATATTATGTTCTTTGACTACGTCAGAGACACATGGTTGAATCCTCATAAGGAAAGATTTGTTGAAGCATGGACCAATCGAGTATTGCATCTAGGAAATACTACGACTAATAGGTATGTCATTAAAATTTCACATTTTGTATGATATATGATATATGATTTATGCATGATATATGATCATTACTTCACATTTTGTATTTTTTTTGTTTAAATATTAGGGTTGAGTCTGCTCATTGGTCATTGAAGAGATTTTTGGAACACAGTAAAGGAGATTTTTGTAAGGCATGGAATGGTATGAATGACATGTTGAAGTTTCAAATTATTAAGATCAAAGGTTCATTTGAGATAAGTAAAGGTCGCAAAGAGCATATACACAACAATCCATTCTTTGAGAAATTGACTTGGGTGGTATCCAAGAAAGCCTTAGGTGATATTGTTGAAGAATACAAGCAACTTCATATTAACAAAAATGTTGGAGCCAAATGCAAACAATATATATTAAAGAAAGACATGCAAAGAACCCATTCTTGAGTTGTGGAGGAAAATTGTTTATTGTTCTGAAGAGAAAGAAGTACGAGGAACTTTTGCAAATATTTGAGCAAGCATGTGTCGATAATATTATTTTCTTTGACTACGTTAGAGACACATGGTTGAATCCTCATAAGGAAAGACTTGTTGAAGCATGGACCAATCGAGTATTGCATATAGGAAATACTATGACTAATAGGTATGACACTTAATGTTGCTGGAAGAAGGGCATTAAAGAGCAAGTTGCGTGAAATAGCATATCCGGGGACAACATCAATGTGTGCACCAGTGGATAAAATCAAAACAAAAGGTGGTGTTAAGAAAAAAGGCAATAAGCCGAAGGGATATGACGTATATCGCGACCCATCATACTTTGAGCATGTTGATACTCAAGTCTCCCAACAAGCATCCAAACAAGTCTCCCACCAGGTTAAAAAATATTTCCATGAGTTTCCTTCTTTAATTCATCCATATATTAAAGACATAAAAGTGATAGAGTCTTTACTTGTAACTGAGTTGGAAAACCAAGCTAACGAGAAGTGGATGACCATTCCTGATATGGGTTACGTGATAGCAACAAAATATAATCTCGTTCTTGTTACATTAGCAAAAACTTTTTGTTTGACTTTTTTCCCATTGAGGGGTGCACATAATGGAGATTTGTCACGTGATCGTGTTATCAGCATTGGTTTTGTTAACGAAAATCATTGGGTTCAAGTTAAATTGAAATCTGCATGTCCGTTACCTCCACTTGCATGGCATTGGAAGAAGCATCGTAGTGATGAGTCTACATCATGGGCTATCGCTTATGCAGGACGTCTACAACATTGGGGTTCTTTAGATTTAGAAAATAATTCAGATTATATGTCTTTGGCAGATGATTGACACTTTTGAATTGTATGTTGCTTTAAATGATAGGATTGCCACTTTAAATGTTGTTTGAAATTTAGTCGCGAATAATAACTCTGAATAATAAATAAGTTGCGAATAAGTCACTAATTAAATAAGTCTGAATAATAAATAACTAATTAAATAAGTCTAAATAAGTCACTAATTAAATAAGTCTGAATAATAAATAACTAATTAAATAAGTCTGAATAAGTCACTAATTAAATAAGTCTGAATAATAAATAACTCGCGAATAATAAAATAAGTTTGAATAATACAACTATAATACTACTGATAATCTTCTCCTCTAGAAATGTGTAAAGCTCTCTCTAATAAGACACGCATCTGATCTTCAAGACCACCCATATGTAAATCCAAACTCTGCTATATAAGGTCACCAACTGCGTGACACCGTGTACACCTAATATCGGGATCAGCATCATGACTAGGACCGACATCGTGACTATGACCAACATCAGGACCAGGACCAGGACCAGGACCAGGACCAGGACCAGGACCAACATCAGCATCAAAAATAGGACCAGCATACGCAGCAACATAAGGGATCATCCGAGGATGAGATATCCTATAATACCACTGGATGTATCCCTCAACACACTCATGTGGATATGCAGCTGGGTGCAATTTAGCTCGAAGTGGTCATATAGAGTTCCGGTACATACTCCATTCAACATCGACATCACGTACAACAAGCATTGGTGGCGTAGGAGGAATGTGTTGAGCATACCCAAACTGTCGTATGCACATCTCTGGTAAATTTGAACCATCATGGCACACCAACGAATGTATCCTGTAAACAATGACACAAACTGAAATCATGTCATAGCTTTCTCATCGTAATTCGGTGCCCAGATAATATCAATATCCCTCAAAGCATCCAACTTTGCCCTGTAATATGCAACGTTCCCAGATGTTTATTTTGCAGTCCAACGAAACATCTATGGCATCGAGGAAATATGCTCATCCATATCACGTTTACAAATATCCGGAAAATGTTCATAAATCCAAGTCTGTAAATAATTGAAATGTAGTAAAATTATTAAGGTGATGAAATAATTAAAAAAAAGTATAATAAATATAATAGTACCTGAAATAAAGATAAATATCCTCCAATCTATTCGGTTGCAAGCAATGTACAATCTCTAAGATAGTCATATAACACAACAAGTGCAGCTGGTCCCCATGCCCATTCACCACAAGTATCAAGGTCTTGAAACAGAAACAAATATTTTGCAAATACAAGTGTAAAACTTTTATCAGCTAGAATGGTACACCCTACCAAATGAAGTAGGTATGCCCTCGCTGCAGTCATATCTTCCTTCATGAAATTTCTTAAAAAATACCTCTTTCAACCACTCAAAACTATACGAGTCCCCTCTATTGGTCCTAGTCTTAGTGACAACTTCATCATATGCAACCCCCAACAACTCAACAACATAAGCAATTGCCAAATCTTCATTGACATTTGCGGGAGGTGTGAAAAACTCTCCATTACATGGGATGCTCAAAAGACCCCTGACTTCGTCAAGAGTAATAGTCATTTCACCGAATGGCAGGTGAAATGAACTAGTCTCTGTGTACCATCTCTCAGCAAAAGCAGATATCATATTACCGTCAATCATATGCAAACTACATCTTCTCAGAGGATGTAATCCAAATATATTAATCCAATGATCTATTTGAGCAAGTAATTGATATCTGATATCAATGAACTTGTCTTGCTTTTTGCCATTCAAAACAACTTTCAAGGCACGTCTATCCTGTTTAATTAAAAATAACACACAATTACAAATATATTAATCTTATACTACAAATATATTATAATGTGTATTAAAATAACCTATACTACAAATATATTATAATATGTAATAAAATAAATTATTTACTAACATGTCCATTCCACACATTAATTTCAATATGATGCTCATAATCTTTAAGGACAGAAAGATCATAAGGACCTCCAGGAAACATGGGTTCTTCAAGTTGGTGCTGCTGACCATGTTCATCATCAAACTGTTGTTACTGTTGATCATGTTCATCATCAAACACATGATCTTGTTAGGGCTGGTCATCCTGTTCTGCATCAAACACAAGATTTTGCTGGGGCTGCTCATCCTGGGGCGCCTGCCTTTCTTCATTTCCCTTTCTTCTTTTTTCAACTGCAGCTCTCCTATTTGATTGTGTAGGAGTCCGAACTCGAGAATGATCACCGTCAGTTTTTTCTCCTCTGGTCCTCACTAACAAAATTCAATAAAAAACAATTAAAAAAATTATATAAAAAAAATTAAAAAATACACATTGTACCAGAAATTTCAAAGAGGAATGAAATTTCCGGTAAACATACCGGAAATTTGAAAAATGAAATTTTCGGGAATGCATCCGAAAATTTCAAATTTCCGGTATTGAAAATGTATACCTGATTTTTCAAATTTCTGGTGAACCTTCCAGAAAATTTCATTTTTGAAATTTCCGGTAAATTTTTTTTTTCATCAAAACTCACTTTTCCGGATACAACTGTTTTGATTTTTCGTTTTTTTTTTACTTATACTGATTTTTTTAAGGTTATTTTGGGTATTTCATTCAAAAAACATCTAATGGGAGGTACAAGTTTAAATGGGGGGTACAAAAGCTAACAATCGTGTAGGAGTATGGTCTACTGGGCTGGTTATTGGGCTTGGTGGATGAGTTATATTTTTCCTCAAATAGTTTGGCAAGAGAAAGGGCTTTAGATAGTGATGGAGGGTTTTGGGCCACTACATCCCTGCGAATATTGGGCTTTAGGCCACTAATAAAATAGTCCAAAATAGCTTTAGGGCTAATTCCATTGATTCGATTAGCGAGGGACGTGAAAACTGAGTAAAAGTCATGGATGGTGGTGGTTTGGGTAATTTTGAACAAAGCTGGTCGGGGATATTCATAAGGGCAAGGTCCATATTCAAGTTCCAGAGCATGTGTAAGCGCAACCCAATATTGAAAAGGGTTGTTACGAGTCATCATCTAGAACCAAGGAACGACGTCTTTTTCCATGTGAACGGCGGCGATGGGGGTCTAGTGTAGAGTAATAATCAAAGAATTGTTTTGCTTTGAAAATCCAATTTAAAACTTCATATCCGTTTAATTTTGGAAAATCAAGTTTGATGTTTCTCACCTGGAACAGTTGTTTCTCATATCAGTCAGAGCTCACGCTACCATTAAAAGTGGAGGCGAGCAGGAGAGTGTTGAGTTGAACTTCTACTCGATCTAGTCGTGCGGTATCAGTGTGACGAACTTTCACATCATAGCATTGATGTTGTTAATAACAGTCTCCAACCCTTTCATACAAGTGTTTTTCACCATTGTACTCAATGAAAGCACCAATGTAACGATTATAATAAATTGCACAGGTAAGAGTTTGAAACCTCATATTTATATTTCAATAAGTTCAAATCTAATACAAGGAAAATTATGAGAAGGGCTATCTGATGCTACAACAAACCCTTCACTTCTAGAAATGTAAAAAATAAAACTACCAATAAAAGAAATAACAAGAAGATTATTCTAAGGAATGCCAAAAGGAAAAAAATATTCTCAATTTCTACAAACCCATGATTAGCATATTTACGGTTACCAACTCTCTCTCTTTGGCTTCTCCTTGGCTCCATGATGTGTGGATTATTCACCCAGTGTCCTCGATTCATTTTCCTATGTCTGTCATATTTTCTCAACTCACATGTTTAACTGTGGAAATCCTATCATTAGGTAAATTGAATATGTATATTTTTCCAATATACTATTTGGCTTTAATTTTATATATTTTATTATATATATATTTATCTTTCTTTCTACTTAATTATATAGATGTATACGGATAATCCATATCGTGCACAACAAAATATTTAATGATTTTAAGTTGTGTATATATTTCTATTCAAAGCATGTAGCATATACACATATTGTTATTACAATAATTATGTGCAACAAATTATATAAAGTCACACAAAAATTAAATATTAATGATCATAAGTAAATTTTGAATTTGTAAAATAAATAACTGATTTTAAAAAATTAATGAAAATTGAACGTGATTTATCTAGAATACTCCAATTTAATAATTTATGCAGTCATTATATTCATTACAAAATTTTAACTCTAACATAATACTACAAGTTATAAGTTTGAAATATATTAAAAGTACAGTTATCCTGTGAGAACCTAAATACAAAAGAGTCTACAAAATAAGGTAGCAAAATAATGTTTACAATGCTATGGAAATTTCATGCATCTCATTTTTTATCTGTAAAAACTATGAAAAAATAAGCGTAATTAAATACACACTATTATTTCCCAAACTTTGCTGTAGTGTTAATATCATTAGAGCTTTATAATCTATAATAGTCCATTCTAAACTAAATTTTTTGAAAAATTCCGATTAAAATAAAATATTGAAACCCAACAAAATATACAAACTTGAATTAAACCAAATGTAACATATATCCATCGAACAAACAACCAAGTCAAAATAAAATTAAAAACAATAAAAGATAACTAGAAAATATAATTTATAATTTGCAAAAAAATAAAAGTCATACTTTATAAACCAATCTTATTAATGTAATTATTATATACGAGATGTATTTTTCTCAAACACAAATTCATTGGAATAACAATAATACTTAGGTTCAAACTTTTAGTGTTTCCTATCACTTGGTGGTGGCGGTGGAGGTTTGCGACAAGGGAGGTTAGTACATATCATTGGCACACATTCTATTGTTCGTCTTCCGCAACAAGGTGGTAAATTTGCTTGTACATTATAAATATGAGCGCACACAAAAGCAACTAGAAAGACTACAAACTTGAAGAACATCTTCATTATAGTTTCCACTTGATAACCAAGCTTGTTTTGCGAAGAAAAACAATGTTAATATGTTATAGTTAATGGTACATTAAAATAATGTTAACTTATTTATAAAGAAAAATAAAATTATCTATAAATTACAATTCATAAAAAAAATTGTCATATTAAAATGTTTTTTATTTGTTTACCGATTTCTCAAATCTTAACAATTTTTTACTAAAAAATATTAGGTTTAATTGCAATTTTGGTCCCCCTATTTTAGTTGAATCGCGAAAGTAGTGTCTCATTTTATTTCTCCCCAATTTTAGTTCCCTAAACAGAATTTTGGTCCAAATCATCCACGATAAGTAAGAAAGTCCGTGTATTTTGACCAATTCAAGGTAAAAAATGGGGTTGCTCCCTCGGCAAAACTTGGATAAAGTTGAGCCAAAAGATCTCGATTCAAGATAAATTCATGAGGAAATGGGATCTCTTTGGGATCTACTCCAACATTTAGAAATTGGTTAATTGGTAAAGATACATGTACTTGATTCCCCGCCCAAGAAAGAGACCCAAGTCCTAGTAGCCCTGCCAAATGGTGGTTCAACATGGATTCTACATCTTGGAACGAAGCCAATTTTGGAGCAGCTTTGGGATAATGAAACCAACCAGCAAAAAGCATTAAGGCTGCAAAAACCAATGCACCAATTGCAGTACAATAGAGTTGTAATTCATTAGTTATTCCAGATGCTCGCCAAATTTGAAAGAAAGAAAAAAACAGAGGTTATTTGTATTCCTCGGTAACCTCCGCCTACATCACCATTCAATATTTCTTGGCCTTACTATTGGCCAAACCACCTGGGCACTAGGTCAAATGTGAGTAGGATCATTTAACCATGCTTCATAATTCGAAAAACGAGCACCATGGAAATACATGCCGCTCAGCCAAAGAAAGATGATGGAGAGTTGGCCGAAATGAGCACTAAAAACTTTTCGAGAAATCTCCTCTAAATCACTAGTATGGCTATCAGAAATCATGAGCATCAACATGTAGATTCCAGATCCAAGTAGTAGTATCAGGTCCCTTAGCTATTGATAAAATTTCATTTTTTGAAGCCGTACTACACCATTTATGGTTATAGATTTCACGTACAATTGTTGCACCACAAGATCTTGAGGCATGTGTGACTTAAATAAATATAAAAAAAAAAAAAGAAATTTCATCAAATTTTGGACAAAAACTGGGGAGAAATAAAACTGGGGGACTACTTTTGCGATTCACCTAAAATAGGGACCAAAACTACAATTAAGCCAAAATATTAATATTACACTATACTAATGTACAACTTATACCAAAATTCATATCCCAAACATAATAATACAGGAAAATTATTGTAAAATTAAATAAAACATTTTAAATGTGTTTTAACTCTAAAAAGTAAACATTAAACACATTGGCATAAAATTAATTTATAAATGGATGTATAATAGATGGTTTTTTGACAATATGATCTAGAATATCTTCTTTGAACTACAAAAAAAAATGACTTATCATGACACTCAAAATTTGTCACTAAAAGTCAAAAACTATAGGTAAAGGTCAATAATACTTTGAGTGACACTTAAATTAACTGTCAACTTTAAGGGGCATCTTGCTACACTTTGAGAATTGTCACTAAAAACTAAATAAATATAAATAAAGAGTTGGTCTATTCCTACAGTATTGCCTGTCACTAAAACCTGTAAAATATAAATAAAGAATTAATCTGTTCCTACGGTATTGTCAATCACTAAAATTTATTATTATTTATTAAATTAAATTATTTTATGTCCCTACTAATTGTAATTATAAACTATTATTTAATTTAATTTTTTAATGTATTTTTATTAGTTAATGTCATTGAAATATGCAATAAAATATAATATAATTTTATTGAATGTTTACCATCATTTCTTAATAAGAAATTTAATATTAAATTGTCCTTATAAGAAAACAACTTATGTATCTACTCAAATATCGGAAAAGCATTGAATTACAAATAGAGGAATTTTTTTGTTGTTGAGAAAAACAGATGCCATTCTTATATAATTGAGAGTATACTTCCTTATTTTATTGATAAACTTCATTCTTTAATAACTAAATAATACTATAATAGAACTCATTATCAATTTAACTTACAAAATACACAAATTACAAATATCACAAATGCACAAAGTCTACTACGACAAAAATTGCATTAATACTCTAAAAATTCAAATTATCGTGATTTCTACTGTAGAAAGTAATAACCACTAAAAGCAGGTTAGTGGTATCATAACTCAAAGAGGTATTTGGAAAAAAATTCAAAATGTAACCTATCATCTTCAATGTTCTTCATTGACTTCAACATTTTATATTCTAAAATCATTATACCAAATGTAAGTTATAAGAAATAGGTACAAGATTAAGGTATTTAGAGAAAACAAAAATATAATTATTATATGCATAAGAAAAAAATATCCATAGCCACTCCAACAAGAACTAAAATTATATTTAATAAAGATGAATGAATATATAGAATACATAATTAATTGTGAAGAGAAGTGACTCACTCACCTGCATCACTACATGTGATATGCAAACAACCTTTAATTTTTTCAACATAAAATTTGCATTGGGGACACCTTTTCCACTTTTTCTTATTAGCAAGCTCTCTAGCAAGAAGATCTTGAATCCCTCTCTCATCCACATTAAGTTTCTGAAATTCCTCACAACCAACACTAGGATGCCAAGGAACAGGACACCTAGCACAAAACAATCTACGACAAAAAGGACACTCAGATTCCCTAATTTCTTCTCCACCTTTATTTTCATCAAGCAACATTACAGAACAATCCTTAAAGGGACAATAGAATTAAGGAACAACTAGTAAAAACGAACCACACAATGCATCATCCCACCTATCAATTACTTCTTTTGGAAGCAAACATCTGCAAACATCAAGCTCCAACAAACCCTTGCAATTCAAACCAGGACAAGGAACAACCATAATGCATGTTTTCTTGGATTTTTTTGCCACGTGTGTTGTTACACATTCAGAACAAAACGAATGACAATATTTCTGGTTCTTGAACACTTCATCAACCACTTTCGCTTCCACACAAATTTCGCAAATGATTAAGTGAACCAACAATAAAATAAAGTCAAATGTTTTGAAGAAAAATACAAACAGCAAAAAAGATGAACTTACTGCAATAGGTTAGTTAGCACTCGACTTCTATCAACTATATAGGAATTTATATTGCAAGTATCAGAAGCTTCGTCATGCAAGAAAAGAACAAGTAAAATATCAATTATAATGAAAACCATAACTAGAGCAATTGAAAAACATTGAAGTTAGATACTAGGTAGTATTTTGAAGCCAACCATAACTAGATTCTCAGTAAAATACTCTTTTATCCCTTACCAGTCTCATTTCATCGGTGACTAGTCATTAAAATCTAGATGGTGTATTTTATTACAATCAAACCATGGATCATTAAAAAGCAGAGAAATTAATAATTCCCTCAAACTGTATTTCAATTCCGAAAAGTGCATGACATAGTATTGTAATTATTTAAATTGAATTTTAGAAGTCAAAAACATTGTACTGGTGCCCTCTGTGCTCTTAGCAGATATCTGGCTTTGCTCTTGCAGTTGCTGCACAAGTTTTAGTGATAACAAGTGTCCAGTTCCTTCACAACTTTGCAAGAGCAAAATTAACAAATTGATACATTAAACTTGACTTAAGAGGAACGAAAGGGATAATCAAAAGAATTGATAATTTATCAATAAAAATTGATATATAGAAGGTTTCGCCAAAGGCAAACACTATCCATACCCATTAACAGTAGAAGACAGGAAGACCAGATATTGGCCAAGCAAATACTTCACCATAGGTAGTGGAATAACAGCTGCTTCATCAATAACCAATAATTCAACTTTCAAAAGCTTTTCATTTTCATGTGGCAGTATATACCGAAAGAAATTAGGATAAAAAGCTAGGCCATAATTAATTTATGATTGATCGAACCTCACTACATTAAGTTTCCTTAAAATTACACGACACTTTTTGAGTCATATTCATCAATGAATTACCAATGAACTTACCGAATGGTATGTATGTGGTGCTTGTATATATTGATCCTTACAGTAGCACTCTTGAACTCAGAATACACTACGCGAAAAAACGGCTTTTACAGCGCTTTTTTAAGCCATTTACAGCGCTTTTTCAAAAAAATAAGCGCTGTGGAAACGAGCGCTGTAAATGATACAACAGCGCTTTTAAAAAAGCGCTATAAAACATGTAAATACAACGCGCGCTTGTTATGCACATTTTACAGCGCTTTCGTGAGAAAGCGCTGTAATATGCCCACCCATAATTTCATATATTCATAATATTACAGCGCTTTCAAGAAAAGCGCTGTAAAATGCAGACCCATAATTTCATATATGGGTGTGCATATTACAGCGCTTTTTTGACAAGCGCTGTAAAACACATGCGCTTTCATTGAATTTAACTACCTATTACAGCGCTTTTTTGACAAGCGCTGTAAAACACATGCGCTTTCATTGAATTTAACTACCTATTACAGCGCTTTTTTGACAAGCGCTGTAAAACACATGCGCTTTCATTGAATTTAACTACCTATTACAGCGCTTTTTTGACAAGCGCTGTAAAACACATGCGCTTTCATTGAATTTAACTACCTATTACAGCGCTTTTTTGACAAGCGCTGTAAAACACATGCGCTTTCATTGAATTTAACTACCTATTACAGCGCTTTTTTGACAAGCGCTGTAAAACACATGCGCTTTCATTGAATTTAACTACCTATTACAGCGCTTTTTTGACAAGCGCTGTAAAACACATGCGCTTTCATTGAATTTAACTACCTATTACAGCGCTTTTTTGACAAGCGCTGTAAAACACATGCGCTTTCATTGAATTTAACTACCTATTACAGCGCTTTTTTGACAAGCGCTGTAAAACACATGCGCTTTCATTGAATTTAACTACCTATTACAGCGCTTTTTTGACAAGCGCTGTAAAACACATGCGCTTTCATTGAATTTAACTACCTATTACAGCGCTTTTTTGACAAGCGCTGTAAAACACATGCGCTTTCATTGAATTTAACTACCTATTACAGCGCTTTTTTGACAAGCGCTGTAAAACACATGCGCTTTCATTGAATTTAACTACCTATTACAGCGCTTTTTTGACAAGCGCTGTAAAACACATGCGCTTTCATTGAATTTAACTACCTATTACAGCGCTTTTTTGACAAGCGCTGTAAAACACATGCGCTTTCATTGAATTTAACTACCTATTACAGCGCTTTTTTGACAAGCGCTGTAAAACACATGCGCTTTCATTGAATTTAACTACCTATTACAGCGCTTTTTTGACAAGCGCTGTAAAACACATGCGCTTTCATTGAATTTAACTACCTATTACAGCGCTTTTTTGACAAGCGCTGTAAAACACATGCGCTTTCATTGAATTTAACTACCTATTACAGCGCTTTTTTGACAAGCGCTGTAAAACACATGCGCTTTCATTGAATTTAACTACCTATTACAGCGCTTTTTTGACAAGCGCTGTAAAACACATGCGCTTTCATTGAATTTAACTACCTATTACAGCGCTTTTTTGACAAGCGCTGTAAAACACATGCGCTTTCATTGAATTTAACTACCTATTACAGCGCTTTTTTGACAAGCGCTGTAAAACACATGCGCTTTCATTGAATTTAACTACCTATTACAGCGCTTTTTTGACAAGCGCTGTAAAACACATGCGCTTTCATTGAATTTAACTACCTATTACAGCGCTTTTTTGACAAGCGCTGTAAAACACATGCGCTTTCATTGAATTTAACTACCTATTACAGCGCTTTTTTGACAAGCGCTGTAAAACACATGCGCTTTCATTGAATTTAACTACCTATTACAGCGCTTTTTTGACAAGCGCTGTAAAACACATGCGCTTTCATTGAATTTAACTACCTATTACAGCGCTTTTTTGACAAGCGCTGTAAAACACATGCGCTTTCATTGAATTTAACTACCTATTACAGCGCTTTTTTGACAAGCGCTGTAAAACACATGCGCTTTCATTGAATTTAACTACCTATTACAGCGCTTTTTTGACAAGCGCTGTAAAACACATGCGCTTTCATTGAATTTAACTACCTATTACAGCGCTTTTTTGACAAGCGCTGTAAAACACATGCGCTTTCATTGAATTTAACTACCTATTACAGCGCTTTTTTGACAAGCGCTGTAAAACACATGCGCTTTCATTGAATTTAACTACCTATTACAGCGCTTTTTTGACAAGCGCTGTAAAACACATGCGCTTTCATTGAATTTAACTACCTATTACAGCGCTTTTTTGACAAGCGCTGTAAAACACATGCGCTTTCATTGAATTTAACTACCTATTACAGCGCTTTTTTGACAAGCGCTGTAAAACACATGCGCTTTCATTGAATTTAACTACCTATTACAGCGCTTTTTTGACAAGCGCTGTAAAACACATGCGCTTTCATTGAATTTAACTACCTATTACAGCGCTTTTTTGACAAGCGCTGTAAAACACATGCGCTTTCATTGAATTTAACTACCTATTACAGCGCTTTTTTGACAAGCGCTGTAAAACACATGCGCTTTCATTGAATTTAACTACCTATTACAGCGCTTTTTTGACAAGCGCTGTAAAACACATGCGCTTTCATTGAATTTAACTACCTATTACAGCGCTTTTTTGACAAGCGCTGTAAAACACATGCGCTTTCATTGAATTTAACTACCTATTACAGCGCTTTTTTGACAAGCGCTGTAAAACACATGCGCTTTCATTGAATTTAACTACCTATTACAGCGCTTTTTTGACAAGCGCTGTAAAACACATGCGCTTTCATTGAATTTAACTACCTATTACAGCGCTTTTTTGACAAGCGCTGTAAAACACATGCGCTTTCATTGAATTTAACTACCTATTACAGCGCTTTTTTGACAAGCGCTGTAAAACACATGCGCTTTCATTGAATTTAACTACCTATTACAGCGCTTTTTTGACAAGCGCTGTAAAACACATGCGCTTTCATTGAATTTAACTACCTATTACAGCGCTTTTTTGACAAGCGCTGTAAAACACATGCGCTTTCATTGAATTTAACTACCTATTACAGCGCTTTTTTGACAAGCGCTGTAAAACACATGCGCTTTCATTGAATTTAACTACCTATTACAGCGCTTTTTTGACAAGCGCTGTAAAACACATGCGCTTTCATTGAATTTAACTACCTATTACAGCGCTTTTTTGACAAGCGCTGTAAAACACATGCGCTTTCATTGAATTTAACTACCTATTACAGCGCTTTTTTGACAAGCGCTGTAAAACACATGCGCTTTCATTGAATTTAACTACCTATTACAGCGCTTTTTTGACAAGCGCTGTAAAACACATGCGCTTTCATTGAATTTAACTACCTATTACAGCGCTTTTTTGACAAGCGCTGTAAAACACATGCGCTTTCATTGAATTTAACTACCTATTACAGCGCTTTTTTGACAAGCGCTGTAAAACACATGCGCTTTCATTGAATTTAACTACCTATTACAGCGCTTTTTTGACAAGCGCTGTAAAACACATGCGCTTTCATTGAATTTAACTACCTATTACAGCGCTTTTTTGACAAGCGCTGTAAAACACATGCGCTTTCATTGAATTTAACTACCTATTACAGCGCTTTTTTGACAAGCGCTGTAAAACACATGCGCTTTCATTGAATTTAACTACCTATTACAGCGCTTTTTTGACAAGCGCTGTAAAACACATGCGCTTTCATTGAATTTAACTACCTATTACAGCGCTTTTTTGACAAGCGCTGTAAAACACATGCGCTTTCATTGAATTTAACTACCTATTACAGCGCTTTTTTGACAAGCGCTGTAAAACACATGCGCTTTCATTGAATTTAACTACCTATTACAGCGCTTTTTTGACAAGCGCTGTAAAACACATGCGCTTTCATTGAATTTAACTACCTATTACAGCGCTTTTTTGACAAGCGCTGTAAAACACATGCGCTTTCATTGAATTTAACTACCTATTACAGCGCTTTTTTGACAAGCGCTGTAAAACACATGCGCTTTCATTGAATTTAACTACCTATTACAGCGCTTTTTTGACAAGCGCTGTAAAACACATGCGCTTTCATTGAATTTAACTACCTATTACAGCGCTTTTTTGACAAGCGCTGTAAAACACATGCGCTTTCATTGAATTTAACTACCTATTACAGCGCTTTTTTGACAAGCGCTGTAAAACACATGCGCTTTCATTGAATTTAACTACCTATTACAGCGCTTTTTTGACAAGCGCTGTAAAACACATGCGCTTTCATTGAATTTAACTACCTATTACAGCGCTTTTTTGACAAGCGCTGTAAAACACATGCGCTTTCATTGAATTTAACTACCTATTACAGCGCTTTTTTGACAAGCGCTGTAAAACACATGCGCTTTCATTGAATTTAACTACCTATTACAGCGCTTTTTTGACAAGCGCTGTAAAACACATGCGCTTTCATTGAATTTAACTACCTATTACAGCGCTTTTTTGACAAGCGCTGTAAAACACATGCGCTTTCATTGAATTTAACTACCTATTACAGCGCTTTTTTGACAAGCGCTGTAAAACACATGCGCTTTCATTGAATTTAACTACCTATTACAGCGCTTTTTTGACAAGCGCTGTAAAACACATGCGCTTTCATTGAATTTAACTACCTATTACAGCGCTTTTTTGACAAGCGCTGTAAAACACATGCGCTTTCATTGAATTTAACTACCTATTACAGCGCTTTTTTGACAAGCGCTGTAAAACACATGCGCTTTCATTGAATTTAACTACCTATTACAGCGCTTTTTTGACAAGCGCTGTAAAACACATGCGCTTTCATTGAATTTAACTACCTATTACAGCGCTTTTTTGACAAGCGCTGTAAAACACATGCGCTTTCATTGAATTTAACTACCTATTACAGCGCTTTTTTGACAAGCGCTGTAAAAGCCTTATAACGTGATGCACAAACGTTATATGACCTACTACAGCGCTTGTTTTACAGCGCTTTGCATCAAAAGCGATGTAATAGGTTCCGTTATTTTTAAAATATGATTACAACAGCGCTTGTGTTTAGCAAGCGCTGTAAAATGGGCGCTGTTAAATGTCATTTTTGGCGTAGTGATACGCACTTTTGACCACATAAAAATCATGATGCTCCTATTCACATTTGAAATGTAGCTCTATTAGACAAACACTGTTCAACTTTTTACATACAAACAAACCAAAAGGCCTTTAGAAAAGTTCTTTAACCTGGTTGTCTTCACTAGCAGCCATAAATCGATTATTTGTAGAGTCAAATTGCACCATACCGACATATTTCTTTCCAAATCCAGAATATGTTCTTTTATTTCTCCTTTAGGTTAATCCCACTCAACTGTGAAAGATTCTCCATTTTTACTTGTTCCACAAGAAAACAATCTAAAATAGGAAAATAGCAGTTACAACTCGGCGTAAAATGGAAAATAAAAGTATATATAATCTTGACTAGATACATTCCCATACCTATATGTATCACTCATCAAATAGTAATAATTCAAATTGGAAAAAAAATATATTACCTTTATTAACTTATCATCTCCACAAGTTACAAAGCATAGCTAGCTTATTGTTTGGATATGAAAATCCCAAGTCATTAACACCACCATCATGAGCATCAATCTGTAATGAAACAAAAACATTTAGTAAGGAATTTAAAAAATATATATATTGTATTAGATTCATATATAAATTTTTTTGGATCAGAAGTGCCTCCACATGCTGCTTTATGTTATTAGGTGCTTGATATGTATACAAATGAACCAAATGTTTTGAAAAAGCAACTCCTGAAAAGAAGGCAACATATATAAACCAGTAATTAATCATGCAACAAAGTAGAGAAAATAATTAGAACAATTACCCATGATACACCATTGATGGATATAGCAAGTCTTTCGTATGTATAGCCTATAAAAAAATCCAGTTACTAAACTCCAGTGATAGCGTTTCATCAAGTGTACTAAATCGTTGCAAGTAATAATAAAACGGTAGTATCGAGTGTCGAACTCAAGGATTGCGTTTTACTATCGAATTATATTTAATTACTGAAATTAAAAAAAGAGTTCACAAATTGATTGAAATAATATTTGAAATTAACAACAGTAATAAAATTGATCTTTTACAATGAGAAAAATGTTAGGGATGACTTTCACTATAAATCTAACCTTGGTGTCTCATTTGATCCTAGTTACTGAATTTCTTTATTGAGTTATTAGTGAATTCTCTTTATTATTCTTGCCCTAATGTCTTAGTGACAAAACCTTTAATTTCAAAGTAACCCCTAATTCCTTATTATATTTAAGATTAGAATTAAGCATTATCGTATAGCAGCTTTTGCGCTCCAGGCGCGTCTTGGCAGTGGCAACATGCTGGAAATGCGCCTCAAGCGCAACTGTTGCGCCTTAGGCGCACAACTTCTTCTAATTGACATTTTCTGCCTTTTTCACCTCTTTAGAGTCTGAATTTGGTTCTGGTGTCTTCATGCAAGTTGTAGCTATGGATCGTAGCTTTCATTTGAACTTGGTGTGACTCCAATTGGACGTCTAAAACTCTAAATATGGCTGAAGTACTCCACATAGGTCATGTTGTTTTCTCACCAAAATTCAACACTGCACTAAAACAAAATAACAACGCAAAACTCCAAAAAATCTCTACTTAATCAAGGAAAAAAGAATATAAATTTTTTATTAAATCAAAGAAATAAAATTACAAAATATATCAAAAAAATCCTTAAATTAACTAATGAATAAAAGATAAATAAGACTAAAAACAATAAAAAATATGTGTACGATGAAGAGTCATTACAACCCCAAACTTAATCTATTGCTTGTCCGGAAGCAATAATTAATTTCAGATTTGGTGCAGTTAAACGCAAACTTAAACTCAATTTCTCAAATCAAATCAAACTCAATTTTCAAAGTTCCAGCTACTACAAAATATTCATCATGCTCCATGGTTGCTTACAAAAAACAACAAAATTTGTACACTTTAGCATTCATTTATCAAATTCAACTCTCTATTCACACAATCTCGCCAAAATTTCTCTCAAGTGTTTAGAAAGGGTTATGAATTTATCACTCAAATCCGAGAACATGCATCACGCTACCATAGGCTTGAAAAAATTCTAGTTAGCAATCACAATGCAGCAAACACATACATTTTTGGAGGACTTTCGGGTTGTAATGGGGCATAGGTAAGGGTAGGACATTTTGGGATAGTAGGTTTTACTACTTGAAGTTTCGCATACATTTCCAAATTATTCTACCATTTTTTTTATTTTTCTTCACCTTTTCATTCTGGAGATTCTCAAACATTGACAAAAGAACCAAGAAGATATTATTTACCAAAGTACACAAACTGATTTTTTTTCTTTTTGTGAGAATCACCACCCAAACTAAAAAGATTGCTATCCCATGAGCAACCCCAAACTTAGAACTTTGTCAAGACAAATTTGTTTTTCTACATAACTCCAAGTAAGGTGATTTAATTAAAGTCAGATATTTGGCTTGTAGTGTGTCTAGTAACCGAAATAAAAGGGCAATGCTCAAAGGGGCAAGCAAAGTGTAAATTTTCATAGGGTAGTTAGAAAGGCTCAACAAATCAAACAAAATTGTCTCAGTGTATGCATAAATTACAAGTGATGCAAGTCATAATTAGTGCAAGTTCTGAAGGGATAGCACATGTCTGGATAATCACACAATAAAGAATTAAAGTGTTTAGGCCAAACATAAAATTTCAAAATCCCAAACAGAAAACCTAAGACCAAATGCAAGTTGTTAATAATTTTTCATCATAGTGCACATTTACACACAATTAGAAAGAAACAAATTCAAATAACAAAAGTAAGATTGCAAAAATAAAATTTATCTCTACCTGTGGGTTGCCTCCCACGAAGCGCTTCTTTAAAGTCATTAGCTTGACGCCTCAACTATTATCAAGGTGGCATATATGACAGGAAGAACACATCATCCTTCTTTTTCTTTTTGTTTGGTAGAAATTCCATGAACTTAAGAAATAAAAGATGTTGCTTCCATGTCCTTCTCCATTTGACATTGATGAACAAGGCATAGATTGAATCTCAAATTTTATCAATCTCTTCTTTTTTGTTTTCCTCATTTGTCTTTTCCTCTTGCTTATCTTCTTCTACCGCAACAATGAAATTATCTTCAATCTTCAACTTCTCCTCCATCTTCTCAAACTTAGCCACTTGCTCAAATAACCTCTCACACTTGATTTTCAAATATTTCAATTGAAACGATGTTATTCTTCATGAATTCAACCAAAACGTTCGTAACGTGAAAGTCTTTGTCATCTAATTCTTTGGATAAAATTTTAGGAGGTAGAATTTGTTCCCAATTTATCTTTTTAATATAACACTCGTCGTTTTTTGCAGCTTTGACAAAAAAATCTTCATATTCTACTAGTTCGACAAGAGGCTGAATCGGAGGGATCTAAGGGTGATAATTTACATATGTATAGCTCAAGATTTGCCCCTCAATCATGCGACATATACCCGATATAAGACAAGTATCACACTCTTCATATAATTGTAGTAGAATATCATCGTTATAATCTTCCATGCTCTACAGCAGATAGTTATCTCAAACAAAAAAGACACAAACCACTAGACATGATATTAGCAAGTTCAACAAATAGAAAAAATCATAAATTTTATTGCAGAGCAAAAAATTTCAATAAAGTAAATATATTAAATTAAAAAGTGATATGACAATCTCCAGCAACGGCGCCAAAAATTTAATAGCGTTTCAAATAGTGTATTGAATCGTTGCAAGTAATAATAAAATGATAGTACCGAGTGTCAAACTCAAGGATTGCTTTTTACTATTGAATTATATTTAATTACTGAAATTGAACAAAAGGTTCCCAAATTAATTGAAATAATATTTGAAATTAACGATAGTAATAAAATTGATCTTCTATAATGAGAAAAATGTCAGGGATGAGTTTCACTGCGAATCCAACCTTTGTGTCTCATTTGATCCTAGTTATTGAATTCCATTATTGAATTATTACCGAATTCTCCTTATTATTCTTACTCTGATGTCTTAGTGACAAAACCTTTAATTCCAAAATAATCGTACAGGAATTCACTTTTTAAAATATTACCTTTGTAACTAATTTAATTAGTTTCATGACCTGTATCTATCCCTAGACTACAAATTCATGATTTTCTCATCTAAAGCATCCGTAAAGTCCACTTCCATTTCAAAATACCAATCGTAGAACATTTTAATGTTGATCAAGCAATAAAAAACATTAAGCACAGAGATGAGAAAAATAATTCAATAAACTCATTCATATAACTAGAAATCAAATCATAAAAATAAGGGTTTCATCTGGTTACACTCATCATTAACAAATAAGGTTTAGTTACTCATGACATAGATACAAAAGATAAGGATTAAAGAAGAATTACAAGAATGATTCATGAATGATTCTTGATAAAACTGCTCCAATGATGTTTGAAGCGGCCGTCTTTGAGTTTTTATGCTAGGGCACAATTCTCCCCACTTCCCTATAGTCAAAAAGATTCCTAGAAAGTAAAAATTATCCATTTTAATGAATGTTGATGCACGTCGCGCGCCCTAGGCGCAGGATTTGCGCTCAGGGCGCGCTTGGACAGTGTCACTAGTCTAGAATTGAGCCCCAGGCACAGCCTTTGTGCTTCAGGCGCGTCCTGGCAGGGGCAACATGCTAGAAATGCGCCTCAAGCGCAACTGTTGCGCTTCAGACACACAACTTCTTCTAGTTGACATTTTCTGCATTTTACACCTCTTTAGAGTCTGAATTTGGTTTCGGTATCTTCATAAAAGTGGTAGCTATGGATCTTAGCTTTCATTTGCACTTTGTGTGACTCCAATTGGACGTCTACAACTCCAAATATGGCTGAACTACTCCACATAGGTCATGTTGATTTCTCACCAAAATTCAGCACTACACTAAAACAAAGTAACAACGCAAAACTCCGAAAACTCTTTACTTAATCAAGGAAATAAGAATATAAACATTTCATTAAATCAAAGAAATAAAATTAACAAAATATATCAAATAAGTCCTTAAATTAACTAATGAATAAAAGATAAATAAGACTAAAAACAATTAAAAAAAAATATGCATATGATGAAGAGTCATCATCCAGCATAACATAAAAGAATGTTACAACATCAAAACCATCATATTTTCCTGTTCATAATTGGAAAATATTACATATATGCACAAACAGACAGGTCTATTGCACTCATAACAACATTAGTAAAACTAGTTACAAACTACTCTAGCCACATACCAGTGAGATCTGATTGAATGGATGTTTGCTCATTGATTTCATCAACTTGCCTTCAAAATAACCTTCACTGACTTATGTCGATTGATACGAGCTTCGTATACAACATTTAATTTTTGTTCACCGCACTTCACATCGAAATAATGAATAGACTGTTATTTATCTACTCTTTGTGTGTATGATTCTATGGTATTGCAGTAATTAATTTAATACTACGTTTTGAAAGCATAGGTATTCAAATCACAAAATGAAGACCTAGAGTCTTCTTGCAAGTTAAAGATATAAAGAAATCTTTGCTAGTTCAGTCATAGATTTAGCAAAAAGGGAAAAAGTGAGTCAAGAAAAGGGCAAAAGTCAATGCCAAAAAAAACTACTATTTGTTTCAAGAAATGTTGCATTCGGAGTGTAAGAGGAATTATGAGAAACAAAAGCATTGAAATGGGAATGGTTGAACTGATCTTAGATGGATTGAATGGCAAAAATTAATATCTTGTAAGAGGAATTAAAAATCAAACAAAGAAGAAGTCATCCCTAATTAAGAATCAAAACAATAATAAGCACTTTATAAGATAAGAGGTGATACCTAGGGTTCTAATCTAAAGATCATAATCAAGTATCTATGAAAATATATATGAAAGTTCATGAAAAAATCCATAATCTCTATGCAATAAGCTTTGGTGATTTTTTTCACATGTGGACCATGCAAAGCTAAAACTAAAATCAATGTAAATGAATGTTCATTCCCCATGAAGATTGTCATTACTATTTAACATGTTCTTTACTTTTCAATTACCACAATCATGCATCAAACCAATTAACAAAAGGATTAATCTCACAATAAAACAGAAAAACAAATTAAACACATAAACAAATGATAGTGAACACATTGTTTGAGGCTCCCTAAAGTGAACAACTCAGTAATCATGTTAACATTCTTGTGCATGTCATCAATCAAGGAATGGTAGAACCTTACAATGTTATTGTGCTTCAACGACCTCAATAGATGCACTTTTGAATACAACCTCACTAGTTTGCCTGATGATTGTAATGCCTCATCAATCCGAACTTGGCTCCACACAAATTCGAGTCTGTTGACTTCATCAAATGCCTTAAAACTAACTAACCACAAATTAAGGAAAATATATACAAAAAATTGAATGCCTAACGCATTCGAATCTTCTTTAAATTTGATATATATAAAAACAATTAACAATGAGGTAAAAGCATTCAATTAGTTATTAATTACTCCTATAAAATACAACATAATATTGAAATGCTTCTCTAAAACCAAAAACATTCAATGGATACATGGTATTGAAAGCTCTTTTGACAAATACTTCCTTATACTGCCATGAATTCAAAAATAAACATAATATTAGTTTTTTTTCCTTTAATTTTTTGGGAGAATGGAGGCAAATTAAGAAATGAAAAGAAAAAAAAATAGAAGAACTAGATTACCCTATGATAATGAGAAGTAAGATCAATTTCAATAATATCAGGATCAAAAGGCTCAAGAAGACCTGAACCTTCCTCTGAGCATTCTGTATCCACCAAACTCATCTATAACGTGCTATAATAATTTATTTCCTTACAAATCATGCAAAAACATATGTAAGCTTTTGGGATCAAATCAAAATTATATACAGAAATCAACAATTAGCGAATTGTAGCATGCATACATAAATGAAAATGGATAATTGACAAATAGAAAAAAGTGAAAATAAAATAAATTATAACTTTAGAAAAGGTGCAGGATCTTCAGAGGTGAGTTTTTCGGGAGGAATCTCGTAGAGTTTAGAGAGCGAAAAGGACATCATAGAAAATTGTAAGACCCATAATTTTAAAGTACCCTTTATGTATTTTTGGTGTATTTTGGATTTTGGCTCGGAGGCTTTTAAGTCAAAGTTAATAATATTTTGGAGTTTTATAATCAAAAAGATATTTTGACGCCAATTAAAATTTCTCGTCGATAAATAAATTGAAATTAACTGCGGTGAATCCTTTACGGAGAATTTAATGCGTTACGGGTGAAATGGTAATTTAACAAATATCTAGATATTTTGAGATATTTGTTAAGTTATATTTATTATATATATATATATGTGTGTGTGTGTGTGTTTGTTTGGAGGGAAAAAGAAAGGAAAACTAGAAGGAAGGAAAAGGAAAAGAAAAGAGTATATAAAGGAAAGAAGGAAAAAGGAAGAAAGGGAAAAGAAAGGAAGGAAAATCCGAATTTTCCATCTTCTTCCTCTGCTACTCGCGACCACTTTTCTCTCCTTCTCCCGCTTTCATTTTCGTTGCTTTCTTTTCTTCAAGACTAGTAACCCAAGGTTGGGTGAGTGTTAGAACAAGGATTCCGCAACTCCACTCTTCCTCTTTGATCCGAAAACGAAGAAAAACGGTATTGTAGATTCAAACACAAATCCCTCCGTTTCTTCTAGATCTAAGCTTCGTTCCGTGAAGAGTTAGAAGGGAAAGTTGCTCACTACCACGCTACGGTGCTAGGGGACCAACTTGGAGGCGACGTTGCGAGCGAAGATTTTTACCAGTTTTACTCGCGGTACCGGAAACCCACGTTAAAGCTAACGTTAAGGTAAGGGCTCCTTCCAAACTTCTAGTTGCATTAGGGACTTATCTGTGGTTGTGTGGGAAGGAATTTGTTAGGGTTTAATGTATCGATTTGGGGAAAAACGAATCTAATGCGTTATGGGTAAAATCTTAGAGTTAGGTTTTGTTTATATTGATGAATGTTTCGTGGTAAATAAATTTGAAGTCATTTGTGTATGATTATGAGTAAATGAAATTTGATGTATTTGGGTTTTATGTGGCGTTGATTTGTGTTCGTTGTATTTGGCGTGTTCATACTTGATGGTTGTTGATTGATGTGTTTTGGTGTGATTTATGGATTGAATGTGAGAGTGTGTTTTGAGTTGTTTTCTGTGGAATTTGAAAACCATTAGAGTTAAACGAGTATTAGAAATGGGGAATCATTAAGTTAAATCGGTATTAAGAATGGGGAATCTCTTAATATGTCTGTTTGCTTAATGTTTTGTTTTGAAAATCATTAAGTTAAATGAGTATTAAGAATGGGGAATCTCTTAATATGTCTGTTTGCTTAATATTTGTTGTGAGAACCGTTTAAGTTAAATGGATATTAAAAATGGGGAATCTTTTAATATCTGCATTTGCTTAACGTTTGTTGTGAATGGAGTCGGTATATGTTCATGCATTTTCATCCTTTTTGTAAATCGTGTAGACCCGTGATAGGTGGCACCTTGGTAAATAGTACTTTGGCCTGTGATAGGCGGGTATTAAGAATGGGGAATCTCTTAATGTCTCGTTTACTTATGTGTGTTTTGGTAAATCGTGCTGACCCACGATAGGTGGCACCTTGGTAAACGATACGGGCCCGTGATAGGCAGTACGTTTATGGTTTTCGTTTTTGGGTAAATTGTGCAGACCCGTGATAGGTGACACCTTGGTAGATAGTACTTTGGCCTGTGATAGGCGGTACGTTTACAATTTACATTCTTTTTAGTAAACCGTGCAGACCCGTGATAGGTGGCACCTCGATAAACGATACGGGCCCGTGATAGGCAGTACGTTTATGGTTTACGCTTTTTAGTAAATCGTGCAGACCCGTGATAGGTGGCACCTCGGTAATCGGTACTTTGGCCTGCGATAGGCGGTACGATTATGATTTACGGCCCTTCGAGGAGGGTTTTGGTTTGGAATTCCGAGTCCATGCATTTTGGCATATACGCATTGCATTAGGGTGCTTGGCACGCGAGTCGTGGTTGATTTGAGTTTTATGATTAAGTGATTTGAATTTGAGTCGTTGTGGTAATTGCGTTGAAAATGCTAAGTGTTATGTGTTGATTGTTGTGTGTAAGTATGATGGTTATCGAGATCCCAATTGCCGTGGTAATCGTGTAGGAATTGCTAAGTGTTAGGTTGTGAACTTGATTAGGAATGACTTGGGTAAATGCATGAATTTTTGGAAAAACGATCAGGGAAATCGATTTCCCAATCGATTGGATGAGTTGCAGGAAGTTCACTATTTTAACCTAATCGATTTGCCAATCGATTGTATAAATATATCTTTCAAAATCTTTTAAGAAATCGATTTGGAAATCGATTGGCAGAGAGGCAGGAACTCAGCAAAACTGCCAAAATCGATTTGGAAATCGATTTGGCAACACAGGGACTCATCAGAACTGACAAAATCGACTTAGAAATCGATTTGGTCATGCAAAAACTCAGCAGAACTGACCAAATCGATTTGGCAATCGATTGGCTCAGCAAAAGTACTTATTTTGAGTTAGATAATCGATTGCTCAATTGATTTATCATTGCTTTGGTCAGTTATATATTACTTGATGGTTTGAGAACTTTATTTTGAGTTCATTGTTAATTGGCAAGCATTATATGAACTTTTAGCATATGGAAAATCCTTTCAAGGTGCATGCTTGGTTGAAAGGTTATTTTGTGCATTTAAAACTTAAATGTTATGTGTTATCTATTAATTTCGGTTGGTGACCCTTTACAATTATTGTGGAAATCTGGGCTTTGCCCTCAGATGAGAGTCAGGACGATCCTACCGGTTCGTACCCTACGGACGAGAATGGAGATGGGAACGCTTGACTGCAGCTACGTTAGGAGGATCTCACGGGGCGCGTGGAGATCACTCAGGGTGTATAGTTTTTGGTAGGATGATCAGATTAGGTTGATGTATAGGGACTAGACGTCCTACTTTTTGGGTTGAAGTATTTTGATTTGGAAAACTGTACTTATACTAATATTGTCAGTTTGACATCATATTAAGAATGGGTCCCATGTACCATTTGTTGTTGTGTAAATGCTTTGGATTTATATTTGGAGAAACTTTTCCGCTGCTTGTAAATTATAATGACTCAATTATTTATCCAAAGGCATTTTCTTGTTTATTTCTCTGTTTCAGTTTAATTTCTTTTGAGAAAAAAAAATACACCCTCGCTTTGAAAAACGGGGCGTTACAAAAATGAACCCTAATCCAAAAATGAGAATAATGTGTCGTGTGAATGAATCGCAAAAACAGAACAAATCGCAAACCCACAACCTCATTCAGCAAATCGCGAAAAAATGACACTTAAAAAGCAAGATTATCAAAATAAAATTGAAATCGCAAACTGAAATGATTTGGAAAGAGAATAGAACTTACTTGCTACTGCAAATTGCAAAGTGAAACGAGATAGATGAATTTAGAATTGTTCGAAATTGGATTTATGGGTTTTGGGGATTAGGGTTCGTTGAAGATAATAGAGAGAAAAGGGTTTGAGAAATACAAAGAAGAAGAAAAGGTTTCTCAAGTGTTTGGTGTAGTTGCATTTTCATGGGACAAGACCAAAGGGGCAAAACTTACATTTTGGTGCATTTAATTTTTTTTACATAATATTTTTAGAAACAGTGATACTCTAACTGTAGTTAAAAGCAGCTTTAGTAACAGATAAAAAAATATCACAAAATCTAAGTGTCACAATAGATATTTTTTTCTGTAGTGTTGCACATATAAAGCATATTATCATGTAAAAACAATTAAGAATTTAATTGGTATGAAACTCGTATCGTTCTTGAGTAACTAAGTAAATATTTATATTTATATTTATGACCCATGTTGTGCTTCGAAATATAATTGTCAATACGAGAAATATATATAGTTATACCTAAATTTTAATACCCTTTGAAAGTGTTGAGTGAGTCGTGAGATCTTCTTAATTTAAGACATAGACACCATCTGTAACGGTAACTTTTTTTAGCAATAAAACATATCCTAATTTTAATAAGATTGAACATAAACATTTACTAGAAAAAAATAAACATCTACTAATTTATGTTAATTTTATAATTTTGTTAGTTACTAATTATAATCAATTGTGCTGACATGAATTGAATTACTTTAAGTAGTTAGAAACAAATATTTAACATGATATGTCATTACAAAAAATAATTATAAGAAAATTATTTTTAAATTTATAAGAATGACAAAAATATTACTACTTTTACATAGAAAATATAAGTAACTGAACTGATGAATATAAAAATAATATAACTTGTATAACTTAAATGGATCATATTCAAAGTTCAAATCAAAATTATTCTCTATTAAAGATGAAAATAATTTGATTTTTTACAGTTCAAAATGTTGTTTAGAGATCTGTAAAGGCAACTTAGATGATAAAAGAGTAGTGGAGATAATTGATATTATGGACTTGAGTTGCAACATGAAATTCCCTTTTTCTCCATACTTAGTATATGTATATTTTCCCGCTATACTATTGGGAACATAATATTAATGATAACATAATATTTCAAATATATATATATATATATATATATATATATATATATATATATCTTTTTCTTACACAATTATATAGATGTATACGGATATGATTTTTATGAAGACAAAGACCAAGGAAAGTGATCAAGTTGCAAGCTCAAAAAGAAGTTAACAAATCAAAGTCAACTATGGTCAAATTTGTTAGAAGTCTTATAATGTAAAAACGCATGATGCAATCTAATATTAATATATTTCAAATGCACCTGAGACCTTTCATTTTATGATATGCATCAAAAGGATTTTGAAAGTGTCAAAATGCATGAAAAATGTTTGAAAATCAAGTCAGTGGCAAAATTCACTCATTTGTATTCGACTACAAGATTTCGTATTCGAATACGATGTTAAAATTTTAAATAAAAACTGAATGTTACAGAGGTGTATTCGGCTATACACAAGCTGGAGACAACTCTAAAGCAACACAATTTTTCAATTCTGAAGTGGTTCTGGATCATTGCATAAGTTCATCAAACCTCTAGGAACTATTGTCACTGATATGAAGTGATGTCAATGAAGTATACATACCTCATAGCTTCAATTTTAACGCATCAATCCTAAATTCCCCATACCTCAAAGTTTTAAGATCATTAACAAGGGCTTGACAACCTAAAGTAACGACAATTTGTGAAAAGAAAAAGCTATCAAAGATGTCTCTTTCTGCACTTTTTGGAAAACTTCAAGAACATGAAATCAAACTTGGAAGGATAGAAAATAAGACAAAGAACATTGCCTTGAAAGTAGAGTTAAACGAGCAAATCAATGATGAGAATTCAGATGGAGATGAAAATATCACCTTCCTCGTAAAGAAATTTGGTAAGCTCTTTAAAAATGATAAAACTTTTAAAAGGATAAATTTCAGAAAGAATGATGTTTCCACTTCAAGCCAAAACTTCACTTGCTTTGAGTGTGGTATGCAGGGCCTATATAGCATCGGAGGACATATGCTCTCAGAAAGGTAGAGTGTCCAAATATTATAAGAAAAACGCTCTAAAAGAGAAAGAATTCAAAAAGGCCTATATAGCATGGAGGGACAATGAAGTCAGTTCATCTTCGGAGTCGGAAAGTGACGAATGTAGAAATTTTGCATTGATGACATCACACCAATCCAACAAAGAAGAAGATGTTAGTAACAAAGACTTTTTTCTCATAATAATGATACTAATAGTGAATTAATTATTGAGTATAATGATGCTCAAAATGCAATTAAAGAAATACTTTTATGGAATATAAAAATCTGTTCAAAATAGTGTCAACTCAAAAGAAACAAATTTCATCTCTTAAAGAGAAAATTGACACTATGGAAAAAGATTCTGAAAAATTAAAATAGAATTTTACATGCAATAAGTGTGATTCTCTTTCTTTTAAAATTGTCTAATTAAATAGAGTCATTGAAAGATATGAAAAGGGATAAGTTGGATTGGAAAATGTTCTTAATATGCATAGATATTGCAATGACAAAAGTGGTTTTGGTTACTCAAAATTTGATAAACCAAGTATAAATAAAACCATCTTTGTTAAGACAAGTGACCAATCCAACAAAGAGAAAGTTATAATTATGCAAAAAGATCATCATTATTATAAGAAGAATTTTATTCAAGTAAATCTACTTCTACATGTTTTTATTGTGGTCTAAATGACCACACACCTAATGCTTGTCATTTTAGAAACTTTGGTGTTCCAAATGGGTATTATATGTGGTACAAGAAAGGTTCTAATCCTCAAGGACCCAAAACACTTTGGGTACCAAACAAATCATGATCCTATTTTGTAGGTATGCATACAAAGTAGTTCTAATGTGTGGTACTTGGATAGTGGATATTTTAAACACATGATCGATGACAAAACAAAATTTTTCAGCTCTAACTCTTAAATCAAAAGGCTATGTGATCTATGGAGAGAATAACAAAGGAAATATTTTGGGAATTGGAAAAGTTATTGCAGCCCGATCTCCTTCAATTGAAGATGTTCTATATGTTGAAGATCTCATTCAATTGAAGTTATTTCAGCACAATCTTATTAGCATTAACCAGCTTTGTGATGACTCTTCATCATATGCATATTTTTCATTGTATTTAGTCTTATTTATCTTTTATTCATTAGTTAATTTAAGGAGTTATTTGATATATTTTGTTGATTTTAGTTCTTTGATTTAATGAAATGTTTATGTTATTATTTCCTTGGTTAAGTAGATATTTTTTTCGTAGTTTTGCGTTGTTACCTTGTTTTAGTGCAGTGTTGCATTTTCGTGAGAAATCAACATAGCCTATGTAGAGTATTTCAGCCATATCTGGAGTTTTAGATGTCCAATTGGAGTCAAACCAAGTGCAAATGAAATCTACGATCCATAGCTACAACTTTCATGAAGACATCGGATCCCAATTCTGAATCTAAAGAGGAGCCTAACGCAGAAAACGTCAAATATAAGAAGTTGTGCGCCTGAAGCGCAATAGCCGCGCCTGAGGCGCATTTTAAGCATTTTGCCACTATCAGGACGCACTTGAAGTGCAAAGCATGTGCATGGGGCGCAAGGCACGCGTTAGCATTCATTAAAATGCAATTTTTTTCACTTTCTAGGCATCTTTTTTGACTATTGGGAAGTTGAGAGACATGTGCCCTAGCAGAGAAACTCAAAGACGACCGTTTCTAACATCATTGGAGTAGTTTTATCAAGAATCATTCTTGTTATTCTTCTTTAATCCCTATCTTTTGTATCTATGTCATGAGTAACTTCTAGTTATATGAATGAGTTTATTGAATTATTTTTCTCTTATCTGTGCTTAATGCTTTTTATTGCTTGATCAACATTAAAATGTTCTATGATTCGTATTTTGAAACGGAAGTGAACTTTACGGATGCTTCAGATGAGAAATATTTGTAGTCTAGACATAGGTGCAGGTCATGAAACAAATTAAATTAGTTGCAAAGCAATAATTTACAAGATAATTTCTATACGGTAATGCTTAATTCTAATCTTAAATCTACTAAGGAATTAGGGGTTACTTTGGAATTAAAGGTTTTGTCACTAAGACATCAGGGAAAGAATAATAAAGAGAATTCGCTAATAGTTGAGTTAAGAAATTCAGTAACTAGGATCAAATTAGACCCCAAGATTGGATTCGAAACGAAATTCATCCCTAACATTTTTTTTTTTATTATAAACGATCAATTTCATTATTGTTGTTAATTTTAAATATTATTTCAATCAACTTGGGAACTTTTTGTTCAATTTTAGTAATTGAATATAATTCGATAGTAAAACTCAATCCTTGAGTTCGATTTAACACCCGAAATTTTATAATAAACTATTTTACTAATTGAATAATATTTTAAATAATTAATTTGATGATTAAAATTATTTTAGAATATACGTTGATAATTTTTTTGACTAATTTATGTTATATGGATGGTTTCTATGATGTGTTAGTTTGATACATATTGTATTATATGAGAGATATAAATAATAAATGTTTTATTTTATTATTTTATATATTTTTTTAATAATAATAGTATTTTAGTGTAATATTTTAAAGAATAATATTTTACGCGGTTTTTAGTGTATATGTGAATTTATAATTAATCTGATATTTTCTTGTATGTTTGATTATTGTAAAATGTGCACATATTTATATTTTTATTATTTCTAAGTATCTCTTATTTTAATGATTTACTTTATAAATAATTATCTTTGGATATTAGTAACAAAGTGTTTGAGTTCCTTTATTTTTAAATACTTGTTATGGTATTGTGATTTTATATATATATTTATTATGATTTAGTAATTAATATAAAATATTGATGTTATTTTTATTTATTTTATAATTTTGACTATTTTCTAATATGATGGTATTATTATAATGTGAATATTTCCATTAATAAGTATAATTATAGAAATTATTTTGAATGTGAAAGTTTCAGTCATTAGTAATATATTTTTATATATATATATATATATATATTATATATATATATATATATATATTTTGATTATTTTAATTACTCTAATTTATAAAATATTAGTAATGTTTGAAAAACTAAATGGTGTTTGGAGGAATATTAAAAAGGAGATTAAATAATTATTAATTTTGTTCTAACAAAATAAAAATAATAATAATAGTAAAACGAAAACGAAAACGAATATATAAATAAAGGGACCAATGGGTTTGACCCATGTGTGAACTCTAATTGTTAATAAAATAAAACAAACAAAAAAAGGGAAGGGAGGACGAGAACCATAGAACCAAAGATTGAACACAACAACAACATATATCGTTTGACACCGGTGATCGATAACTGTTCCGAATTTTTTTTTCCATTTTCGTCCAAATTTCAGTATATGATTTTACTCATTTAGTTAGTCAATTAAACACAATTTTCCATATTTTTAAAAACCCCAATTTCCCTCTAAAATACCCGACTTCTCTGATTATAGAATTCGTAATTTTGCATAGTTCTCCTTCACCGTAAGTCTGATTTGAGTGAAAAGTGGTTATATTATCCATTGATTGGTTTTCTAATTTATGGTAATTTTCCTTGACCGAATTTTGAATTTAGGTTTTCTATTATCTTCTTATAATTTATTTTGACGTTTACCCATAAATTGTCGAGTTAGATCGATTGAACGACAAAGAGTCAAAGAACAAAGATTGTTTGCTCGTAGAATCGTATTCGTGTGTGAAAGTGTCGAAATAAGGTAACGGGTGAGAGAACGTTTGAATTCATGAGTATAATATAATGTGAGATGAACGGGAAAACTATATTTCCCAACTATTCATTCGGGGCTTGCTACGTACGACAGTAGCCCTTTGAGTGATAAATTCATTAATGTAAAAATATGGGAGTTGTGAGATTAAAATATGGAATAGAAATATTTATAATGTGTTGATTGATTTAACTTCATTAAATGTGTGGTATTTGATATTATCGTGATGTTTGATTTATTTTTATTAAATGTGAGATATTTGTTATTATTGTGATATTGGATGTCAAATGAATTTTAAGTATATGTTTGATTAGACGTGTTTATGTGATGCGATAATGCAAAGTGAATTCATTTTAATAAGTTTATGTGATTATGATGATGTATAATTAATAATAATGATGTTATAAATTTGTGACGAGCCTATGTGACGATATATGATTGATGATAGTGATGCTATAAATTTGTGATGAGTTTATGTGATAAGATATGATTAATGATCGTGATGTTGTGAATTTGTGATGAGAATACTAAAGTAACCCCATAGTTGGTGAAATGATTGTGATTCCAATTTGTGTTTGAGATGACGGTCTTAATGCAGTATAATAGGCCAATGAGGGGAGAAAATAAATAATGAGAATTTGTGAAGTGAAGATTATTTTGTCATCATATAGGTAGGCCTTCACAAGCCTGGTGACTCTAGGGAAGTACAACTGAATGAGTCTGATCGTGGCGATCTGCTGTCGACCCTTAAGCCAAGATTGTTAGACCTTGGAGGTATTTGGGTGGGGAATTCCTAGGTGATTTGGAGGTAGCACACCAAATGTCGGGAGCTACCACGCAACACACGTTTACCTCGATTGTCACGTATATGTGTCTTGGGTTGAGTTGAGGGGATCTATAAGGACAAGGCCAATTTGAATTGTTTGTCCACCAGGATGGTGGCGAAGTATTAAGCCTCCTAACCAAGTACTTCAGAGTTAGAATGGTACCACATTGTGAAGTAGAGTCTAAGCTCATGCATAGCATTGCATTTTATTGTGATTGTTTTGTTATGATTAATATGTATCGTGTGTGGTGATAATTTCTCTTAGGCGATTTGATGTTATAGTGAAATTTATTGATTTTAATTGAGTGATTTTGACTTTTTCATGTATATTTTCTTGATAGAATGTTTGTGTAATGATACGGTTCTATTATGATTGTTTGTGTGTTCTTCTTACTTGTATTATACTATCATCATGATTTCGAAACTCACCTATTTCGTTGTTTGTATTTGACTGGCTTGGCCCTGCGTTTGCGAAATCGCAGTTGTTATAGGTTAATGAATCTTGAAGTTCAAGTTTGGGAGGAACCATGCTCTAATAGGTGATACCGGGAGTAAGGGTTTAATTTTTATTTTACTTATTTAATTTGAAACGAATTTTTGTATGAAAATCTTAGAAGTACTAGTAAGTTTTTAAAGTAAATCTAGTAATCATACTTAAATCAAGCTTATTGAGATTACTCTATTTTAATGGAGAAAATAAGTTTAAAGTGTTCCTTTTGATTTTTGAGAAACATGATATACTAAGTTAAAAATAAATTTTTTATTTTCTTAGAAACATATATTTATTTATCTGTTGTAAATTTTATAGAAATATAATATAAATTATTATATATATTATTTTGGGGTTTAGAGTGTCACATTCGACACTCGTTACTATCGTTTTAATTATTACTTGCAACGATTCAGTACACTTGCTGAAACGCTATCATGTTTTTGGCGTCGTTGTCAGGGATTGTCATATCACTATTGAATTTAATTTATTTACTTAATTGAAATTATTTGCTCTACAATAAAATGTTTGCTTTTATTTTAATTTTAATTTTGTAAATTTTTTTTTTTTTTTATATTTTTATTTGTTGATCTTGCTAATGTCATGTGTTAGTGGTTTGTCTCTTCTTTGTTTGAGATAACTATTCGCTGTAGAGCATGGAAGATTATAATGATGATATTCTACTACAATTATATGAAGAGTGAGATACTTGTGTTATATCTCGTATAAGTCGCATGATTGAGGGGCAAAGTCTTGAGGGATACATTTTTTAAAAAATCACCCTCTGATCCCTTAGATGCAGTCTCTTAGGTGTGACTTTTATGGAGAATGACATAGGAATGGAACTTGTATTGATGAATTTTTTGAACTAATAAAATATGAATATTTTTTGGTCAAATATGCAGAAAACGACGAGTGTTATATTAAAAAGACCAATTTAGAACAAATTATACCTCCTAAAATTATATCCAAAGAATAAGATGGCAAATACTTTCACATTACGGACGTTTTGGTTGAATGCATTAAGAATAAAATGGTTTCAATTGAAATATTTGAAAGTCAATTTGAGAGGTTATTTGAGCTGGTGGTTAAGTTTGAGAAGATGGAGGAGAAGTTGAAGATAATTTCATTGTTGTGGTAGAAGAAGATTAGCAAGAGAAAGTACGAACAAGGAAAAGAAAAAAGAAGAGATTGATAAAGTTCGAGATTCAATCTATGCCTTGTTCATCAATGTCCAATTGAGAAGGATATGGAAGCAACATATTTTATTTCTCAAATTCATGGAATTTCTACCAAACAAAAAGAAGAAGAAGGATGATGTGTTCTTCCTGTCATATTTGTCACCTTGACATTAGTTGAGGCATCAAGCTAATGACTTTAAAGAAGTGCTTCGTGGGAGGCAACAGGTAGATGTAACTTTTATTTTTGGCAATCTTATTTTTGTTATTTGAATTTGTTTCTTTCTAATTGTATGTAAACGTGCATTATGATGAAGAACTATTAACAACTTGCATTTGGTTTTAAGTTTTCTGTTTGAGATTTTGAAATTTCAACTCTATTTCTTTGATCATATCATTGCTCTATTTGATAAGTTTCACTAATGCATGCATTGTTGATTACTCCTTGGTTGTCGAAGTCTTACTTGCCATTTTTTAAATAAAACATAAACTAAATAAATTTTGTAGTGGCATGGTTGACATCATTTGGATAGTTCATACTCTTTCTTATTATCCTAGTTGTGAGCTTTTGAGCCTAAACACTTTAATTATTTTTTGTGTGATTAACCAGACATGTGTTATCCCTTCAAAACTTGCACTATTTCTGACTTGCATCACTTGTAATTTATGCATACACGTATGCAATTTTGTTTGGTCGTTTGAGCCTTTCTAACTACCCTATACAAATTTTATCCTTTGTTAGCCCATTTGAGTTTGCCCTTTTATTTTGGTTAGTAGCCACATTACAAGTCAAATACTTGACTTTAATTAAATTATCTTACTTGGAGTTGGGTAGAAACAAAATATTTTTCATCTTGATAAAGTTATAAGTTTGGGGTGGTGATTCTCACAAAAATAAAGAAGCAGAAAAAAAAATTCAAAACAAAAAAAAAGAGGAAAAAAAAGTAGTTTTAGTACATTGATAAATAACATCTTCTTAGTTATTTTGTCAATGGTTGAGAATGTCCACCATAAAATGTGGAAGAAAAAAAAAAAAGAGGGAGAATAATTTGAAAATGTATGTCTAACTCCAAGTAGTAAAGTCTACTATCTCAAAATGTTCTACCCTTACCTAAGCCTCATTACAACTCAAAAGTCCTCAAAACGTGTACGTGTTTGTTGCATTGTGATTGCGAACTAGAATTTTTTTTAAGCCTTTGGTAGCGTGATGCATATTCTAGGATTTGAGTGATAAATTCATAACCTTGCTAAACACTTGAGAGAAATTTTGGTGAGATTGTGTGAAGAAAGAGTTGAACTTGACAAAAGATGCTAAATTATACAAATTGTGTTGATTTAATTTGATTTAATTTGATTTAATAAATTGAGTTTATGTTTGCTTTTAACCGTACAAAATCTGAAATTTTAATTGTTGCTTGGGGACAAGCAATAGATTAAGTTTGGGGTTGTGATGACTCTCCATCATATGTATATTTTTCATTGTTTTTAGTCTTGTTTATCTTTTATTCATTAGTTGATTTAAGGTGTTATTTGATATATTTTGTTGATTTTAGTTCTTTGATTTAATGAAATTTTTATGGTCTTATTTCCTTGATTAAGTGGAGATTTTTCATAGTTTTGCATTGTGAGAAATCAACATGACCTATGTGAAGTATTTCAGCCATATCTAGAGTTTTCGATGTCCAATTGGAGTCAAACCAAGTTAAAATAAAAGCTAAGATCCATAGCTACAACTTTCATGAAAACCTACAGAGGAGCAAAATGCACAAAACGTCAAACAGAAGAAATTGTGCGTCTGAACCACAACAGCCGCACTTGAGGCGCATTTGCAGCATTTTGCCACTATCGGGACACGCTTGAAGCGCAAAGCATGTGCATGGGGGGCGTGGCACGCGTCAACATTCATTAAAATGCAATTTTTTTCGCTTTCTAGGTTTCTTTTTTGACTATTAGGAAGTTTGGAGACTTGTTCCCTAGCAGAGAAACTCAAAGACTGCCATTTCTAACATCATTAGAGCAGTTTTATCAAGAATCATTTGTGAATCATTCTTATAATTCTTCTTTAATCCCTATCTTTTGTATCTATATCATGAGTAACTAAACCCTATTTGTTAGGGATGAGTGTAACAAGATGAAACCCTTATTTTTCTGATTTGATTTCTAGTTATATGAATGAGTTTATTGAATTATTTTTCTCTTTTATGTGGTTAATGCTTTTTATTGCTTGATCAACATTAAAATGTTCTACGATTCCTATTTTGAAACGGAAGTGGACTTTACGAATGATTAAGTTGAGAAATTCATGAATGTAGTCTAGGGATAGATACATGTCATGAAACCAATTAAATTAGTTGCAGAGACAATAATTTAGAAAGAGAATTCTGAAACGGTATTGCTTAATTCTAATCTTAAATGCACTAAATAATTAGGGGTTACTTTGGAATTAAAGGTTTTGCGACAATAGTAATTTGTTCAATTTTAGTAATTGAATATAATTCGATTGTAAAACACAATCCTTGAGTTCGACACTCGGTACTACTGTTTTAATTATTACTTACAATGATTTAGTACACTTGCTGAAACACTATCAATTTGCGACAACAGTTACAAAATAGTTTTCAACAAAAATGAATGCATTATCTAAAACAAAGTATCAAATAAAATTCTGTTTATTGGTAAGCATTTTAAAAATATGTTTATAATTAATCTTGATGATTTATTCTTAAAAATGAAATGTCTTTTGGTAAGTGACAACAATGATGCATGGCTATGGCATAAATTATTTTTACATATCCATATTGTTGGTGTAATGACCTCTATCCTTAGGAAGTTGTATACAATATTTTTAACTAGATTATCTAATTCCTTCCTAAGTGATGAACTTAATATTAAAACCAAGTTGTTTAATATTAAAATTTATTCAAAACTGAGATTCAAGAACACATGTATTATCAAGATAAAGAGTATAGAGATAGAGAAGTGTGCACCATGGATTTTTATACTGGTTCGACTATCAATTCGATAGTCTACGTCCAGTCTTGGAATCACTTACCGATTCCAGCCTTTACTAGAAATGATTTGAGTATGTTTACAGACTTTCCAGCACTTCACTGCCTATACATCTAACTCAACATCAATCCACAACAACAACCAATCTATCCTTAAGAACTAATCGCCAAGCTCTAGCAAGATCAGATTGAGATCTCTTTTAGATGATCACACACACTCTAAAAGATGACCTCCAGTTTCACAATACTGGATTTCCACACACTTTCTTTTACAAAGATAATTCTTTCAAAAAGACTAAAGTAATTGATTCAATCACAATGAACTCTCACACTAAGTATTTGTCAATGATGTTTGTGAGTTATAATAGTTTTTCTCAAAGTGTATTTTTCGAAAAGTCAATGAGATTCTTTTAGTTCTTTCTGTGTATTTCTATATTATATAAAAATTGTGATTGATTCAGTTTATATAGTTTCAGAAAAGCTTCAGACAAATCGATTTCCCAATCGATTTTATTAATGTGTATTACCAGCTCAATCGATTTCCTAATCGATTTCGCGTTTCTTGTTTTTCTTGAAATTCTTGAAATAGATGAACTAATCGATTTGCTAATCGATGTTTTTAATACATATATCAGAAATTGATACTTAGTTCATGTCAGAGTCGATTGAGTAATCGATTATAATTGTTTGTTCAAAATGCGAGATCAAACAATCGATTACTCAGCCGATTCATTTTCACTAACATAATCGATTTGGCAATGGGCTAATTTCTCCATGTAACTCAGACACTCAATCAAATTGATTTTCCAATCGACTGATTTCTCCCTGTAACATAAACACTTAATCAAATCGATTTTCCAATCGACTGAGTTCTCCCTGTAACTCAGATGTTTAGTTACGATCGATGTGCCAATCGAATATGCAGTATGTTTATGATAAATAATAAACTGGTCCATTTATGCAATCGATTATCCAATCGATTTCTTTTAATCATAGAACACAGGTTTGACAAAACCATTTAAGTAATCGATTTGCTAATCGGTTAACTCAGTGAAAATTTTGTTCTGTGAATCAGAAAATCGATTAACCAATTGATTAGTAAAAAGCTTGTAACTTAAGAAAGTATATCAATCAATTTCCTTTAATCATAGAACACAGGTCTGATAAAAACTTTTAAGTAATCGATTTGCTAATCGATTAACTTAGTGAAAACTTGGTTCTATGACTCAGAAAATCAATTAACCAGTTGATTTACCAATTGATTGATTAACATACTTATTTTATGATTTCAGTTTTAATTGGAAAATATTAGATGTGTGAAATCATAATGATGAATCTAACTAATCAACACTATGAACAATAGACACATTTACACATAATCTTCAAGCCTTGTATGATATGATCAATCTTTGCTTGATTGCTTGAGATCCAAGTGTAGTGTTTGATTCTTTCCTGAAACGTATCTCAACTCAAACTATTAGATTAATCAGATAATGCATATACATTGTATGTTTGGGAGTTACATCAAAATCACAGTCAAGGAGGCATATATCTTACAATCTCCCCCTTTTTGATTAAATGACAAACATGCAATTTAACTTTGAGTTTACATTTCAACATTGAAACTTAACTTTATAATAACTCTTGTTTAACACTGTTTAACACTCCCCCTGAATTTTTAACACTCCCCATGAATTTTAGAATTCATAATTCATTTCAATTTCAAATTTCAGATTCAATTTTCAGTATAAGCACAATTTAAATTCATTCAAATTCTCCCCCTTTGTCATTAAATTGAAAAAGATGATACAAGAGAGAATAAGAGATATACAAAAAAAATAACAAAACAACAAAGAAAACAAAAGCCTAAAAACTAATCTAGGGCTGTTCCTTATTCTGTTGCAAATTAGTAGTGGGGGAATGAGGTTCATTAAGAACTAAAGTAAATAAGTAAAGTACATATTACAACCCTTATTCTCGGTATCACCTATTAGAGCGGGGTTCCTCCCAAACTTGAACTCCAAGACTTATTAACCTGTAATGACTGTGATTTCGCAAACGCAGAGCCAAACCATTCAAACACCAACAACGATGGAGGTGAGTTTCGAAATCATGTTGATAGTATAATACAAGTAAGAAGAAGACGCAAACAATCATAATAGAACTGTATCATTACACAAACATTGCTCAAGAAAAATATTACATTAAAAGTCAAAATCACTCAAAGAAAATCAAACTTTCACTATAACATCAAATCATCTAAGAGAAATTATTATCACTTTTGCAATGCATCAATGACAATAAAGCAATCACAAATAAATGCAATTAAATGCATGAGCTTATACCCTACTTACAATGTGGTACCATTCTAACTTTGAAGTGATTGGTTAGGAGGCTTGATACTATGTCACCATCTCGGTAGACGAACAATTCAAATTGGCCATATCCTAATAGATCCCCTCAACTCAACCCGAGACACATATATGTGACAATCGAGGTAAACATGTGTTGCATGGTAGCTCCAGACATTTGGAGTGCTACCTCCAAGTCACATAGGAATTCCCCACCCGAATACATCCAAGGTCTAACAATCTTGCCTTAAGGCTCAACAACAGACTGCGACGATCAGACTCATTCAGTTGTACTTCCCCGGAATCACTAGACTTGTCAGGCCCTACCTATATGATGACAAAATAATCTTCACTTCACAAATTCTCAATATTTATATTCTCCCCTCGTTGGCCTATGATACTCCATTAAGACCATCATCTCAAACACAAATTGGAATCACTATTATTTCATCAACTATGGTGTTATTTCAATATTCTCATCACAAATTTATATCATCATAATCATTAATCACACATCATCATAATTAGATAAACTCATCATACATTTATAGCATCTTATCATCCATCATACCTCATCACATAAACTTATCACACATTTATAATATCACAATTATCAACCATACATCATCATCATCGTCATAATATATTATCACAATGCATTCATCTTTTATTATCACATCAAATAAACTCATCTAATTAAATATAAACATAAAATTCATTCGACACCCAATAACACAATAAAAGAAATTAAATCAATCAACACCTTACAAATATTTCTATTCTACATTTTAATCATACAATTTCCATATTTTAATATTAATTAATTTATCACTCAGAGGGCTACTGCCGCATGTAGCGAGCTCCAGATGAATCGTTGGAAAATACGGTTTTCCCATTCATCTCACAATATATTATACTCGTGAATTCAAACGTTATCTCACCCCTTACCTTATTTTGACGTTTTTTCAAACACATACATCAATGAGAGTATTCAACAGCAACTGCAGATGAACAACGTACAACGAACGAATCCGAATAAACGGCAAAATCACAAAATTTATGACACACGGCTGATAAATTATGTAGAGCATAAAAATCAATATTGAATAATGAATAATAATTTTACAAGCAAGAATAGAGTCAAAATGACGAGTAAAAAAAATTGCAAAGAAGGTCTTACCAACTCGTTGGAGTGCCGGAAGGGTTTGACGTCAACTTTACCGAAAAATACAATGATCAATGTTTCTTTAATGTTTCGACGAGGAAGATACAAAATGTTGTTTGTTTGTTGAAACTAAGGTCTCAAAGCTTAAATCACAAGGACAACTTCCATAAAATCCAAATTATGACCAAAGTTTGGGGTCTAAATCGTCCAAAAAGTTGTGTGATGCTTGCTGATATCAAATATCCCAACGTAGCATTAACTGTTGAAGAAGCTTAATTTAGTCGAGTGGATGGTTATTCGATGGCTAAAGGGATATTTGGTGAGTTGCAAGAGGCATGGAATTAATGAGACATATTATATAGGCTTGGTCAAAGCAATTTCAAGTAGTAAGGACTAATTAGGATGTAGATGAACTTGTATTTGAAAGAAAAATGTGAATTTGGGATGGGGAAGCCAATTACTGGGAATAAGGCGCCGTTTCTATAAGGAGAAGGAAATTAGGTTTTAGTTTCTTTAGTAACCTAGGAATAGAAACTAAAGGAACGAAGCAGTGTCAGCCGAAAATAAAGTAGCGTGCAATATTAGAAACTGGCTTTTTTATTATTATACCACTAAAATAAAAATTAAATACCACAATACCACTCTTTTCATATTATGTACCAAACTACCATCCTTTTTCAACTTTCCAAATTTCTCAACTACTTTTTTTTTTTTTTTAGACAAGGAAGGGAAATCAGTTTCCCCAATAACAATTTCTCAACTATTATTTTTTTTTTAATTTTTTTTTCTAATTATTATATTTATTTTATCATTTATAAAATTATTTTTATTAGTGGTACTATTTAATAGACACATATATAGGGAATTTGATCAATTAATAAAGCCACGTTCATCCGCCGAAAAATAATGCAACACATTATTTTTCGTTAACATCTTTCTTAATAATAAATATATATTTTATTAATCAATAATTATTATTTTAATTAAATAATTAATTTAAGTTTCATTTATTATTAATTTAATTAAATAATTAATTTAATTTTCATTTATTATTTAATTAAGTAATTAATATTTTAATTCAATAAATAAATACAATGTTAATTTTATATTTTATAATTATTAAAAAAAATTAATTAAATGGACTCAATAAAATAACAATATTTAATTTAATATTATAATTAAACATACAAATACCAAAT
>NC_021164.2:14394007-14398540 GCF_000331145.2 Cicer arietinum | reverse complement strand
TTTTTTTAATAATTATAAAATATAAAATTAACATTGTATTTATTTATTGAATTAAAATATTAATTACTTAATTAATTAATAAATGAAAATTAAATTAATTATTAATTAAATTAAACTAATTAATTAAATTAAATTAATTATTTAATTAAATTAATAATAAATGAAACTTAAATTAATTATTTAATTAAAATAATAATTATTGATTAATAAAATATATATTTATTATTAAGAAAGATGTTAACGAAAAATAATGTGTTGCATTATTTCTCAGCGGATGAACGTGGCTTTATTAATTGATCAAATTCCCTATATATGTGCCTATTAAATAGTACCACTAATAAAAATAATTTTATAAATGATAAAATAAATTTAATAATTAGAAAAAAAAATTAAAAAAAAATAAAAAATAGTTGAGAAATCGGTATTGGGGAAACCGATTTCCCTTCCTTGTCTAAAAAAAAAAAAGTAGTTGAGAAATTTGAAGGCCCAGCACCGATTTCTAAGAGGAGGGAATGGAAAGTTGAAAAAGGATGGTAGTTTGGTACATAATATGAAAAGAGTGGTATTGTGGTATTTAATTTTTATTTTAGTGGTATAATAATAAAAAAGCCTTAGAAACTCGTGTGTATAGTATTATGGTGTCCAATCTTTTTTTCTTTTTCTTTCTATTTCTCAAGTCTTAAATAAAATCCTAATAAATTTTATTTTACTTCTCCATAATTAAAATCTTATTCCTCACTGTTATTAAAATTCTTTAATTTTTTTGAAATAATAAATAAATATTTACAATTTATATTAACCACCCAATTAAATATGAATAAAGAATTTCGCACAATGGCAAACACGCATAAAAAGAAAAATTAATCGTAGTATCTATCGACATATATTCTAGAATACTTTTAATACTAAATTAATTCTTTAAACAATATTTTAATTCATTAAATAGTCTATTATAAAATTTGGGGTGTTCCACCTTGATAAAAAATAAAAGGTATTAATTAGAATTCATGGGATTGAATAACGTGTATATGAGTAGTGAATGACAAATTAAAAATCATTATGAAAATAATGAATTGGTGGTGTTTTGAATAATAATAAAATAACAAGTGAGAGTGAAAAAAAAGTTTACCGTTAGTAATTAATGAAATAAAATAGAAAATTTAATTTACCATAAATGAGAGAAGAATTTGGAACTAATGAATTGGAGTAGTCAAAATAGCTTCCAAATATATATTCTATAAAATCTATTTATTATCGTTTGAATGAAATATTATTCTAAAACAATAATTCTAAAAGAACTACATAAATTCCAACAATTAAGTTAGCTTACGTTTGCTAATTAAAAACATAACCTACACGTATCTTATCAATAAATGAATTTAATCATAAAACACTTAATTATCAATTTCAATAATTATGAAATATTGTTTTTAATATGATTATTCGAAAGTAATATTTTTTAGATACTTTTGGCACACTTGGTATATTTTCTTTTAATAACTGATCACATAGAATAAATTATTAAATAACAGTTCTAGATAATTACTAGGATATAAGTGTAGGTATATAAAATAGATGTGAAAATATTAGTGTGTTACAAGTTGTCCCAACAATTCTAGCTCTTCTTCAAGTTGTGTAAGTTTGAAATTCCTCTTTTTGTTGGTTTATTCCTTTCCCATAGCACAAATCTTTCTTGATTCTCTAAGCTGGAGAGGTTAAATCCTACATGCAAGGTTGTTGGGTAGGTTAGATAATGTTAAGTAAACTGATATTTTTGGAGATTTTGAAAAAAAAAGGAGAAATGGAAGATATAATGAATAGTAATGGCATTCGTGTTTTCAGAATGTTTTGAGAGAAAGAAGGTGCAGTCGACACTGAAATAAAATGGATGTTTTGGTTAGTTAAGGGTACCCGTGAAAGAGAGAAAAAGAGAAATAAAGGTGGTCTGCTTTTTCTTTGTTTCTTAGACTTCTTAATGCTACTATTTTCCTATTCTACCATTGATCCTAATTTAATATTACTAAAAAAACAAAGCATTAACAATTACTAAAATTTTAGAAATTATTGTTACACTAATTTAAACTAATGTTGTAAAATGAAAAAAAAAAAAAAGCTAAGTTTTCAAATTTCAAATAATTTTAAAGTAAAATAAATTATGATGTTCAAGAATAAAAAAAAAAAAAAACTTAATTTGAATAAAACACTTTTTCATTTAAAGTATACATGAATTAATTTATAGTTACTTAAATAAATTACTTAATGGATAAGAAGAAGCAAATAACATAGACTAAATTAAAATAATCCTAAAAATAAGATTTTGACTGTGATTCCGTATCACAATTTCACTCTGCATTAAATAGCTGAGTAGTAATTCATATATACTCCTCAGTTCTTCAATGCTAACACTTTGAAAACATTACCCAACAACATGGTGAGTTATAAAAACCTAATAACATAAAATTTATAAAACAATTTAAAGATGTTTTTTAGCCATACTAGTATATTAATCATGGAAAATCCTTTCAGTTGTAATTCATTAAAACTTAATCATAATCTATTAAGATAAAGTTTGCATTCTTTTAACAAAATTTTGTTAAATATACTTAACTATACATGTATATATATTTATATATAAACTACACTTAAAATCTTTAAGTTCGTGAACTAGTCTGCTCAAGTGTCAGTCACTTTAGAGATACTAACTTGTATGAAAGGTAGGTCATATGTGATTACTGTAAGAGGTATCTCACTTATTATTCTATTACTAGTCCTCCTTTATTGAAGAACATTTGTCCCTTTTAGGAAGACATACAATGAACTCACAATATCTTGAATCCTTTTTTATTGAATGCATTCTTTGATATAATTACACTATTCGTTAAAATAATTTGTCTAGGTAACTGAAACCAAACTAAAACAATCTTGATAATGGCTTTAATTTTTCAACTGATGTACTAGACATTAGGTAATTGAAACCAAACTAAAACAATCTAGAAAACACATAAAATGAAGTCTAAAATTGAGTCAAATTTGCTCAATAGAAAAAATTTCGTTAAGCAAATTTAAAACCTGAAAGGAACCCCTTACGAAACTGGAAAATTCTATTAGCCAATTTGATTTTGCTAAGCGAATTTGGTAGGATGCATAGTTATGTTTTACGTGTTTTAACAATTTTTCTCCTCATTCTAACTCTCAAAACCCCCTTTAGCAATAATTTAAATTAAGGAAAAGTCATATGCTTTGCATATCCAAAGTTCAACACTCAAATTTAAATCAACAAAATATACAACTGACGTCTCAAAATCATCACAACATGCATATCATGAATTAAACTTTGATATAGGACATTCCACAAACACATTGCATGCAAGACTTGAAAATTGATATGTATGAATGGAAATAGAAAATTATTTTTACATTTTCAAAATCAAATTCAAATCTTGAACATACCCTAGAGAGGTTTGAAGTTGGGTCCTATGTTACCTTTAGAAGAAATTTGACACTTAAATCTTGATTCCAATTTCAATTGCTATGAGAAAATCCTAGTTTCTTAAGTGCCTCTTTCTTCTTCAAAGCTTGTCCTAATTAGTCTCTTCCTCTCTAATCTTCATTAATGAGCAAGACTTCATCCCAATTTTTCATTCTCCTTCTATACCTCTTTCTTTCTTTAGTTCTCTAACTTTCTAGTTTGATTTCTCTTCGAACAAGCAAAGATGTCAGGGGCAGATAATTTATTGGTTTGGTTCGAAGGTGTGAATCAAAAAAGATGATTGAAAATTGTGGTATTCTAGATAAATCACGTTAGGTGTTCATTACATTTTTAAAGTCAGGGGCAGATAATTTATTGGTTTGGTTCGAAGGTGTGAATCAAAAAAGATGATTGAAAATTGTGGTATTCTAGATAAATCACGTTAGGTGTTCATTACATTTTTAAAATTTACAGTTACTTTTTTTAAATGGTTCAAATTTTACTTGTGATCATTAGTATTTAGTTTTTGTATGATTATATGTAGTTTGTTGCACATAATTATTTAACAAAAATATGTATCCTAAATGGGGTTTTTTATTGTAATATCCCTTTTTTTTTTAATACCAATCTACCCTACTTTTAAATTAAAATACCAATTTGCCCTACTTTTTGGCCCCAGATGCAGGTCGCATCCTAGGGCTGCGACTTCTTGAAAGCCAAATTTTTTTACTTCAACACATGGTCGCATCCTGGGGATGCGCCCTCCCACTTGGGATGTTTTTTTTTTTTTGAATTTTGGGTGGATAAAATCTTATATTTATTATATTTAATAATAATAATGGGTATATTAATAATTAGTATAATAATAATAATAATAATAATTTTAATAATAATAATAAAAAGAAAATTCTATTAATAAAATAAAATTACTTTTATTATTTAATATATGCAATAATTTATTTTAATATTATATATTCTTTTATTGTTGAATTTTGTTATTTATTATTGGGTATATTATATTAGATATATTATATTTATTATTATTAAATATTTTAAAAATAATT
>NC_021164.2:14389949-14391213 GCF_000331145.2 Cicer arietinum | reverse complement strand
ACAAGGTGTCGATAAACTATATCAGTTATCGTCACGTTGTCGTCGAACTGCAACTTTTTCTTAATGACATTCTTTAGACGAGCAAGGTTGCTGCTAGAATGTACTTTGAACGCCTTTTTGTAATCACTTACAAATGTTTTCCTTCAACTCCATCGAAAATTGAACCATTGTAATAAACAATACAAATGACTTGTTGAGAAGCCATGATTATGTAATTGATAGAATGTATGATGAAATAGAAGGTATGATGAGATAGAAGGTATGATGAGATAGAAGGTGTGGTGATATTGTGTGATCTAGTTATCTATTTATAGAAGTTGGTAGGATTGAATAGATCAATTTGATTGGTCCAACTAAAAGTATGAGGATTGATATTTTTCTACTAAACCACAACCGTTGATAAATAAATTTGGATGGTCAAGATTAAAGATTGAATAGATCAATTTGATTGGTCCAACTAAAAGTACGAGGATTCATCATCAAGCATCCACAGCCATCGATTACACGAAATGAGCGGCTGGGATTCATCAACAGATGATCGTTCCCTGGCCCTGCGACCTATCAAAGAAGTCGCATCCTGGGCCTGCGACCTCTTAAAGAAGTCGTATCCTGGCCCTGCGACCTCCTGAAGGCTTCGCAATGTGGGGATACGACCTCCCACGTGGCTGAATCTTAGATCGCTTTCTGGCCATGCGATTTCCTATATAAACACCCCAAACCTACTTCAACCAACATCATCAAACACACTTCCTCTATCTTAATCTAAAAATCACTATCTTCAACTTCTCAAACACACTTTCTCCGATTTCTCAAACACATTTTCTTCAACTTTACTCATGGAATTATCCAAAAATCATAGAGCTGAAAGTCGATACATTCAAGCATTTGTAAGTATTTTATATTAATTTCTTATATATTATTAATTTTTATATTTTATATTTTATATTTTATATTTTATATTTTATATTTTATATTTTATATTTTATATTTTATATTTTATATTTTATATTTTATATTTTATATTTTATATTAATGTCTTATATATATAATATTTTATATATTATTAATTTATATCTTGTTAATTTTATATTTTATATTAATGTCTTATATATATAATATTTTATATATTTTATAATTTATATATTGTTAATTTTATATTTTATATTAATGTCTTATGTATATAATATTTTATATATTATTAATTTATATATTGTTAATTTTATATTTTATATTAATGTCTTATATATATAATATTTTATATATT
>NC_021164.2:14354653-14387901 GCF_000331145.2 Cicer arietinum | reverse complement strand
TTTTTTATTATAATAATTATTAAAAGTTATATAATAATATTAAATTAATTATTTTAATTATTTATAACAATATTTTGTATTTTTTAATGTTATAATTATTTTTAAAATATTTAATAATAATAAATATAATATATCTAATATAATATATCTAATATAATATACCCAATAATAAATAACAAAATTCAACAATAAAAGAATATATAATATTAAAATAAATTATTGCATATATTAAATAATAAAAGTATTTTTTATTTTATTAATAGAATTTTCTTTTTATTATTATTATTAAAATTATTATTATTATTATACTAATTATTAATATACCCATTATTATTATTAAATATAATAAATATAAGATTTTATCCACCCAAAATTCAACAACAAAAAAAAAACATCCCAAGTGGGAGGTCGCATCCCCAGGATGCGACCATGTGTTGAAGTAAAAAAATTTGGTTTTGAAGAAGTCGCAGCCCCAGGATACGACCTGCATCTGAGACCAAAAAGTAGGACATATTGGTATTTTAATTTAAAAGTAGGGTAGATTGGTATTAAAAAAAAAAGGATATTACAATAAAAAACCCTCCTAAATGCTTTAAATAGAAATATATACACAACTTAAAATCAACGAATATTGTGTTGTGCTCGATATGGATTATCCGTATACATTTATATAATTGAGTAAAAAAAAAAAGATACATATGTATAATGAAATATACAAGAAAATAAATTTCAACTTTACGATAATCGATTTGGGTCAAAAATAACTTTACGATTATGACATAATTTAAAAGATCAGCATGGAAATAATTATTTTAAAATAAAATATTAAAACTATAATTATTGTTATCATTAATATTATGTTTCAAATAGTATTACGGCAAAACATACATATACTAAGTTTGGAGAAAAGGAGAATTGCATGTTTCAACTAAAGTCCAAAAAATCAATTATCTCCATTACTCTTTTATCATATAAGTTGCTCTTGTATACTACATATCCTTTAACAATATTTTGAATGGTAAAAAATCAAATTATTTTCACCTTTTATTAAGAATAATTTTGATTTGAACTTTGAATATGGTCTGTTTAGGATATACAAGTTATATTATTTTTATATTCATCAGTTCAGTTACTTATATTTTCTATGTAAAAGAAGTAATAATATATATCTTATTGACAATTATATTCCGAAGCACAGTACAGTCACAAATATAAATGTAAATATTTACTTACTTACTCAAGAACGATACAAGTCTCATACCAATTAAATTCTTAAAGTTTTTTACATAATAATATGCTTTATATTTATGCAGAAGGATATTCTCGATATCATAATGTCAAAAAACCATTTATTATATATTCATTTATGAATTATTTTTATGCCAACGTGCTTAATGTTTATTTTTTGGAGTTAAAACATATTTAAAATATTTTATTTAATTTTACCAAAATTTGTCTATATGATTATGTTTGAGATATCAATTTTGGTATAAGTTGTACGTTATTGTAGTGTAATATTAATAGTTTTAGTAAAAAAATGTTAAGATTTGAGAAATCGATAACCAAATAAAAAACGTTTCAATACAACAATTTTTTGTTATGAATTGTAACATATAGAGAATTTTTATTTTTCTCTATGAATAAGTTAACAATGTAACACTTTAAATTTTAAAATAAATATTTTTTTTAATGAAATAAAATTTTAAATAATTAATTTGATGTTAAAATTATTTTAGAATATATGTGGAGAAATTCTGCGACTAATTTTCGTTATATGGGTATTTTCTAGGATGTGCTAATCTTGTACATATTTGACTAACTAAGTGATATGAATAACAAATATTATATTTTATTATTTTATATATTTTTCTATAAATATAAGTATTTTAGTGTACATATTTTAGGGTTGAATAGGATTTGTTTCTGAAAGGGCGTGGACAAATATTAGTATTTTAATGTGAGTATTTTAGAGAGTAATATTTTAATTATGGATGAATAGAACAAATAATTAACTTGTTTGAGACAATTTAAAAATAAAATAAAATAAAGTTTAGAATAGACCATTTTCTGCACCCTCATTATTGTTTGCTTCAACTATTGTTTTGTTTGGGCTGTTTGCTTTCTACACCCTAGTTTTGAGACCTTGCTAGTCACACCATTCCATCTACATCTAAAAAAATAAAATAAAAATAATTGCCAAATAATTCATGCTGACAGAACGCACATAACTATACTCAAAGAAAACCCTTATTCTCTCAAATTCCCTCCCACCAATTCTTTTCCTTTTGAATCGATCTCGACCTCTATCCAACACAAAATTGGTCACTGGGTCCATTTTTACATCAATTTTATTAATCATTGCTCCATGTTTTTAGATACAACTCCATTTCATTCTTTGGGCGAGCTGTTTTTCGCCGATTCTGATCACCATGTTTGTCGTCGCAAAAAAATGACATCATTTTAGGATTCATCTCGTTGAAACAACAAGAAACACTACTCATTTTCATTTTTGGTGAAGTTGTCGTTAGACCCTTCCTGTGCTCCGGCGAGTCGGTGAGACATTTTCTGCAATTTTCTTCTCGTCGTTTTGACTCCATTTTTGCTCAAAAAATTATTATAAAATTATATAATATTGATTTTTATGCTCCACATAATTTATCAGTCGCGTCTTGGCGATTTTGTGAATTTGTTGTATCTTCGGATTCGTCCGCTTTACGTTGTCAATCTGCAGTTGCTATTGAAAAGTTCCATTGATTCCTTGGTTTGATAAAGTGTTGAAATAAGGTGAGTGGTGAGAGATCGTTTGAATTCATGAGTATAATATAATGTGAGATGAACGGGAAAACTGTATTTCCCAACGTTTCATATGGGGCTCACTACGTACGGCAATAGTCATTTGAGTGATAAATTGATTGATATGAAAATATGGAAATTGTGAGATTAAAATGTGGAATATAAATATTTATAAGGTGTTGATTGATTTAACATCGTTAAATGTGTGGTATTTGATATTATTGTGATATTTGTTTCATTTTCGTTAAATGTGTGATATTTTATATTATTGTGATATTAGGCGAATTTATGTGATGTTATAATAAAATATGAATGCATGGTATGATATATGTGTTGCGTGATGATTTTTGATTGATGATGGTGATGTTATAAAATTGTGATGAGTTTTATATGATGATTATGATTATGTAGGATTAATGATGTTATAAAATTGTGATGAGATATTTAAGAACCCCATAATTGATGAAATAGTGATGATTCATAAATATTATGCTCTTAATGCAGTAGTCTAAGCTAACGAGGGGAGAAAATAAATATCGAGAATTTGTGAACTAAAGATTATTTGTCATCAAATAGATTGGGCCGGATAAGCCTAGTGATGTCAGGAAGTACAACTGAATGAGTCTGATCGTGACCGTCTGCTGTTGAGCCTTAAGGCAAGATTATTAGACCTTGGAGGTATTCGGGTGGAGAATTTTTAGGTGACTTGGAGGTAGCACTCCAAATGTCGGGAGCTACCATGAAACACACATTTACCCCGTCTGTCGATATATGTGTCTCGGGACCTATCAGGGCAGAACCAATTTGAATTATCTGTCCACTAGGATGGTGACATAGTATCAAGCCTCCTAACCAAATACTTCAAAGTTAGTATGATACCACAACGTGAAGTAGAGTCTAAGCTCATACATAGCATTGCATTTTCTTGTGATTGTTTTGTTGGAATTGATGTGTTTTAAAAGTAATAATAATTACTCTTAGATGATTTGATGTATATTATAATGAGATAATTATTTTACTTGAGTGAATTTGATGTTATACTATGGTACGATTTGTTTAAATATTTTGATATATCGTAATGTGATTATGATACGATCTATTATAATTGTTCACATGTTCTTCATGTTGTGTCTCTTTTATTTAAGTGGAGAGTGGACTAATTAGGGTAATGTGAGAGAGACTATTTTGGTAAGAAAGACAACCACCAAAAGAGAATAGAGAAGAGTAACCCTATTTCTAATTTTGTTAAAATAGACTCAGAAAAACATCGATTGCACATTCGTTAACCGTTGGATGGGGCTGATTGTTTGACAACAGATTTGCAATATTCAGGTCCTTGTTTTCAACGGTCGGATCTGTGACACCCTAAACCCCAACATAATACATATATATATATATATATATATATATATATATTATTTATATCATGTTTCTATAACATTTGAAGCGGATAAATACAAATTTGTTTTTCAAGAAAAGAAAAACTTTTATTTTTAATTTAGGATATCACGTTTCTCAAAAATCAAAAGGAACACTTTAAACTTCTTTACTCCATAGTGCAATCTCAATAAGCTTGATTTAAGTATAATTATAAAAACTTAGTAGTACTCATATGATTTTCATACAAAAGTCGTTTCAAATTAAATAAGTCAAATACAAATTACAGCTCTTATTCCCGGTATCACCTATCAGAGCGGGGTTCCTCCCAATCTTGAATTTCAAGACTAATTAACTTGTAACAACTACGATTTTGCAAACGCAGGGCCAATCCAGTCAAACACAAACAACAAATGAGGTGAGTTTTGAAATCATGTTAATAGTATAATATAAGTAAGGAGAACACGTAATTAATCATAAATAAACCGTATCCTTACACAAACATTATTCAAGGAAAAACATAACATTATAAAGTCAAAATTACTTAAGGAAAATCAATACATTTCACTATAACATCAAATTATCTAAGATAATTATTATCAGTATTAAAACACATCAATCACAACAAAACAATTACAAGGGAAATGCAAACTGGAATGACAATTATTTCACCAACTATACGGTTACTTCAATATTCTCATCACAAATTCACCACATCACTATCATTAATCATATCTCATCACATAAACTCATCCCAAATTTATAGCATCACTATCATCAATCATACATCATCACATAGGCTTGTCACAAATTTATAACATCATTATTATTAATTATACATCATCATAATCATATAAACTTATCAAAATGAATTCACTTTTTATTATCACATCACATAAACACGTCTAATCAAGCATATACCTAAAATTCATTCAACATCCAATATCACAATAATATCAAATATCGCACATTTAATAAAAATAAATCAAACATCACAATAATATCAAATACACACACTTAAAGAAGTTAAATCAATCAATACCTTATAAATATTTCTATTTCATATTTTAATGTCACAATTCCCATATTTTTACATTAATCAATTTATGACTCAAATGGCTACTGTCGTACGTAGCGAGCCCCAAATGAATCGTTGGTAAATACGATTTTCCCGTTCATCTCTCATTTTATTATACTCATGAATTCAAACGATCTCTCACCCATTACCTTATTTTGACACTTTCACACACAAATACGATTCCACGAGCAAACAATCTTTGTTCATTGATTGATCTAACTCGATAATTTATGGGTTAGATCAAGGAATCTTACCATAAATCAGAACACAAATCAATGGATAATATAGCCACTTTTCACATGATCGTTTTGGCGTTGGTTTCACTCAAATCGGACTTATGGTGAAGAAGAACGATGCAAAATAACGAATTCAGTAAACGGAGAAGTTTGGGTATTTTAGAGAGAAATCGGGGTTGTTAAAAATATGAAAAATTGTGTTTAATTGACTAGCTAAATAAATGAAACAACATACTCAAATTAGGGCGAAGATGTAGAAAGTTTTCTGGGACAGTTATCGATCACGAGTGTCAAACGATAGGCTTATTGTTGGTTTCCTCTTGGTTTTACGGCTGGCTTTTAAGCTTCCTTCCTTATTCTTTTATTTTATTTTATTTAAAATTTAAATCCTTTACACATATGAGTCAAGCCCATTAATCTCCTTTTAGGTTTTACTATTACTATTTTTATTTTATTTTTTTAAAACACAATTTCATTAATAAAACATTATTAATATTTCAAAACTAATAATTTATAAAATAAAATAATTAATCTTTTAAAATATGTTGATAACCAAAACACTCATATTCAAATTAATCACTATAATTATACTTTTTTTATAAAAAAAAATACTTACATTAAACAACTATCATCGTTAGAAAATATGTGAAATTATATAATAAATAAATATATATCAACACTTTATATTAATTACTAATTCAAAATAAATAAATATAAAATCATAATTCCGTAAAAAGTATATAAAAACCAAGATTAAATACAATATTACTCCTATCTCAACATAATTATTTATAAAATAAATAAATAAAAATAGAAAATAGTGATAAATATTTAGAATATAACTATGTGTACTCTTAACATCAATCAAATGCATTGTAAAATATCATATTAATTACGTACGTGCATATACACGTAAAATCGCCAAAAATCTTATTCTTTAAAATATTATAATTAAATACTATTTTGAAAAATATATAAAATATAATATTTGTTATTTTGATTACTCATTTAATCCAATATATATAAAAGTAGCACGAAAACTAATCACGAAATTTATCAACATGTTTTCTAAAATAATTTTAACATCAAATTAATTATTTAAAATAATATTTCATTAATAAAATAGTTTATTATAAAATTTGGGGTGTTACAGGATCGACGAAAAGACGTTTGGAGGGGGAGAAGTCGTGCTCGCACAACAGCAGGTTTTTGGGTGTTTTTCTTCTTCTTGGTTTTCATTTATAGGGTTTAGTGTTTTGTTAGTTTGGCTGGTTGTAGGCACAATTTTTGCATCATTTTGAGACTCTCTTGTACCCTTATTTGATTATAGTGGAATTATTTCTTTGGTCTAGACGACCCGTGGTTTTTTACCCTTGCATTGAGGGGTTTTCCACGTTAAAATATCGGTGTTCATTACATCTTTTTATTTTTATTAATTTGTTGCCATATAATTATTGTTGCTCCTCACGGGTTCTTGCAAGTTGGGAGAATTTTATATCTGCTGCATATTACTTCTTATTCTGTTTCTGTGTTTATTCCCCATCAGAGTGGTATCAGAACTCTCGGTTGAAAGGCTATTTGACTTGCTTAAAAGATGAAGGCAAATCTGAATATAAAGATGGTATACTTGAATGATACTAATTAGAATTTGTGAAAGGGCAAGATGAAAGATTTATTATTTGTGAAGAAAATGCATCTTCCTATTTTTTCTAAAAAGTCGGTTGATAATGGGATTTTGAACATCAACAAGTATGTGGTTTTGTTAGGAAATATGTAGAAGATATTGTTTATAATCATATTGCTAAGGAGACAAATGCAAAAACTATGTGGGATAAGATAAAGACTTTGTTTGCCTCTAAATCAGAGAATAATAAATTATTCTTACTAAATAGTTTCATAAGTTTGAAGTATAGGGAGGGAACGTCTATTTCAGACCACTTTAGTGAATTTCAGGGGCTCCTTGATCAGATGTCTGGAATAGATATCAAGGTTGACGATGAGCTTTGGGACTATTTTTACAGTTATCATTACCAGTGACTTGGGAGACTTTTCGGGTTTCTATAATGAGTTCAACTTCTAATGCTGTTGTAGCTTTGGAAACTGCTAAGGGTGGTGTCTTGAATGATGAGATGAGAAGGAAGGCACATGGTTCGTCATGTCAATATGAACTTCTTGTCACTTAAAATAGGGGGAGAAGTTAGAAAAAAGAACCAAATGGTGGTAGAGAAAATAGAAGAAGCAAGTCCAAGTCTAGATACAAAAATATGGAGTGTCATTATTGTCATAGAACAGGGCACACACAAAAGAATTGTTTTATGTGGAAAAATGAGAACAAAAGCAAAAAGATTAAGCCGAAACAAATGGGTCGTGAAGATGATAATGATGATAACTGTGTTACTACTGCTACTAGTGATGATCTTATTATTCTCCGTGACTATGAGTTTATTAATCTTGTATCTAATGAGAGCATATGGATAATTGATAGTGGTGCTACACTACATGTTACACCAAGGAAGGAGTTCTTCACATCTTATACTTCAGGTGACTTTGGAGTTTTGAATATGGGTAATGATGGTGTATCTAAGGTAATTGGTGTTGGTGATGTATGGTTGCATACCAACATGGGAGTGCAATTGTTGCTTAAAGGAGTCAAACATGCTCCAGGTGTTTGCTTCAATTTGATCTCAGTAAATATGCTTGATGAAAGTGGTTTTGATAATCATTTTGCTTCTAGAAAGGAGAAACTCAGTAAAGGTAACTTGGTTGTGGCTAGAGGGGAGAAAATTAGTAAACAATATTGGACAAAAGCTTTGGTTGCAAAAGACAGTGTGAATGTTGTGGATAAGGGGTCATCTTTGTGGCAGCGAAGGCTTAGCCATATTAGTGAAAATCGGTTTAATTGCTTAGCTAGAAAGGATGTGCTTCCAGGATTAAAAAAGGTAGATTTGGAAAAATATTCTCACTACATGATTGGTAAACAGACTAGAGTCTCCTTCAAAAGGCATCATCCCTCTAAAAAGTCAAAGTTGCTTTAGTTTGTGCATTCTGACGTCTGTGGCCCATTAAAGGTAAAATCTATTAGTGGTGCACTTTATTTTGTTACTTTTATTGATGATTATTCTAGGAAACTATGGATTTATGTTTAGAAGACAAAAGACCAAGTGTTGGAGAAATTCAAAAAAGTTCATGCTTTGGTTGAGAGGCAGATATGCAAGATGTTGAAGCGTGTTCATATTGACAAAGGTGGTGAGTATTACAGACCCTTTGATGTCTATTGCAAACAACAGTGTATAGGACATGAAAAGGCTCCTCCTATAACTCCTCAGCTGAATGGTTTAGCATAGAGAATGAATCAGACACTTGTTCGGAGAGTGAGGTGTATGCTCTATGAAGGTAAGTGGCCTAAACATTATTGGGGTGAGACACTGTACATGATGATGCATGTTATTAATCTTACTCCTATTGTCGGTTTGAATAGTGATGTACAAAATAAGGTATGGTTTGGTAAGAATGTCAAGTATGATCACTTGAGAGTCTTTGGTTGCAAGACTTGTGTGCATGTTCCGAAGGATGAAAGATCTAAGTTGGATGCAAAGTCAAAGTAGTGTATCTTCATCGGTTATGGTGAGGATGAATTTGGATACAAGCTGTATGATCTTATAAGCAAAAAGGTTATCATAAGTCGTGATGTAGTGTTCATGGAAGACCAAACTACTAAAGACATTGATAAGGGGGAGAAGACTACACCTGAGAGAAATTACGTCTTAGCTGATGGTGATTCAGTTCGATCACCTGTTCTTGATTTGGATACTACTGATGGTATTGTTGAGAATGGTGAGCCACATGATTGTGTTAATGATCATCAACTTAGAGATGAGGTAAATATTCCAATTAGTGAAGATCATGAGTTGTCACACAATGAAAATCTTAGTGGTGCTATTGAATCATCTCTAACCCAACTCAAGAGTCTAAGAGGCAGAGACAACCATCTACAAGGTATGGTTCCAACGAGTAAATGAGTTTGACTAACGAAAGAGTTCCTGAGTGTTTTCAAGAGGCCATGGAGAGTGAAGAAAGTCAAAAGTGGTTGGATGCAATGCATGATGAGATGAAATCCTTGCATGATAATCATACTTATGATTTGGTGAAATTGCCAAAAGGCAAAAGGGTTTTGGAAAACAGGTGGATCTATAGAGTGAAATTTGAGAGTAACTCAAGGTCTCCGAGGTATAAAGCCATATTAGTGGTGAAAGATTTCCGTCAAAGAAAGGGTGTTGATTTTAATGAGATTTTCTCACATGTGACAAAAATCTCATCAATTAGAACCGTGTTGAGTTTGGCAGCTACTCTTGACTTAGAGGTAGAGCAAATGGATGTAAAAACGACTTTCCTTCATGGTGATTTGGAGGAAATGATTTACATGAAGCAACCTCATGGTTTTCTTGTTGAAGGCAAGGAAAACATTGTGTGTAGACTAAGAAAGAATCTATACGGTTTGAAGCAAGCTCCAAGGAAGTTATACAAAAAGTTTGAGTCTGTTATGTGTTACCAAGGATACATGAAGACTACTTTTGACCATTGTGCATTTGTTAGAAAATTTTCTAACGATGATTTCATTATCCTATTATTATATGTTGATCATATACTTATTGTTGGAAAAAACATTTCCAAGATTGATAGGTTAAAGAAGCAGTTGGGCGAGTCATTTGCCATGAAAAACATGGGAGCAACTAAACAGATTCTTGGCATAAGAATCATGCATGACAGAAAGGAGAAGAAACTTTGGATATCACAAGAACACTATATTGAAAAAGTGTTGCAAAGGTTTCAAATGGAAAACTCTAAGGTTGTAAGTACTCTTCTTGCTGCTCACTTTAAGTTGAGTTCTAAACAAAGTCCTTCTAGTGAAGATGAGAAAAGGGACATGAAATGAGTGCCTTATGCTTCTGTTGTGGGTAGTTTGATGTATGCAATGGTGTGTGCAAGACCAGATATTGCGCATGTTATTGATACCATCAGTAGATTTTTGTCAAATCCAGGTAGAGAGCATTGGAATGTTGTAAAATGGATTTTGAGGTATCTTCGTAGTACTACATGTATAAGGCTTTGTTTTGGAGGTGACAAACCTATTTTGGTGGGGTACTCCGACTCAGATATGGTTGGAGATATTGACTCGAGAAAGTCAACTTTAGGCTACATGATTAAATTTGCAAATGGAGATGTGGCTTGGCAGTCTAGATTACAGAAATGTGTAGCATTGTCTACAGTTGAGGCATAGTTCATTTTCATTACTAAAGCATGCAAATAGTTGATTTGGTTGAATAAATTCTTGCAGGAGCTTGAGTTTATTCAGGACAAATATGTATTATTTATCGATAGTCAAAGTGTTATTCATCTTGGTAAGAATTTGACGTTTCATAGCATGTCCAAACACATTGATGTGAGGTATCATTGGATACATGATGTTTTGGACGCTAAGTTGTTGGAATTGACTAAAGTTCATACTTATTATAATGGTTCTGATATGATGACTAAAACATTATAAAAAAGGAAGTTTGAAACTTGTTGTGATATCACCGATCTGGCAATTATTTCCACATAGTTGTGAGGGGGAGATATGTTCGGTATTGGACTCCCTTCCTATGCCGAGAAAGACCCAAATATTTTAGTCCATGTTTCTTACTTATTTAAGTGGAGAATGGTCTAATTAGGGTTAGGTGAGAGAGACTATTTTGATAAGAAAGACAACCACCAAAAGAGAAAAGAGAATAGTAACCCTATTTCTGATTTTGTTAAATCAATCTAAAAAAAAACACAGATTGCGCATTCGTTAACCATTGGATCAGGCTGATGTTTTGACAACAGGTTCACAACATTCGGGTCTTTGTTAGCAACGGTCTGAATGACGAAACAACTTCTAGATGGGGAGAAATCGTGCTCGCACAGCAGCAGGTTTTTGGGTGTTTTTCTTCTTCTTGCTATTCATTTATAGGCTTTAGTGTTTTATTATTTTGATTGGTTGTAAGCAACAATTTATGCATCATTTAGAGATTCTCCTGTACCCTTATTTGGTTATAGTGGAGCTATTTCTTTGTTCTGGACGTCCCGTGCTTTTTTACCCTTGCATTGAGGGGTTATCCACATGAAAATATTGGTGTTCATTACGTCTTTTTATTTTGATTAATTTGCTGCCATATATTTATTGTTCCTCCTCACGGTTTCTTGCAAGTTTGGGGAATTTTATATCCGATGTGTATTACTAGTTATTGTGTTTCTGTGTTTATTCCCCATCACTTCATACTTATATTATACTATCTACATGATTTCAAAACTCACCTTCGTTTTTTGTTTGTTTGACTGACTTGGCTCTCCATTTGCAAAATCGCAGTTGTTACAGGTTCATGAGACTTCAATTTCATGTTTGGGAGAAACCCCGCTCTGATAGGTGATACCGGGAATAAGAGATGTAAAATTGTATACATACATATATTCTCAAGCTTATTGAGATTGACAGTTTTTATGAGGAAAAAAGTTTAAAATGTTCCTTCAAATATTTGAGCATTGTGATAACCTAAAGTAGTTACACAAATTTTTATTTTCCTGAAAATTGATTTTATTTATCCGTTGCATATGTAATTCAAAAAAATCTAATATAAATTATTATATATGTTATTTTGGAGTTAGGGTGTCACAAACACTATTTTAATGTACCATTAACTATAACATATTAACATTGTTTTTCTTTGCAAACCAAGCTTGGTTATAAAGTGGAAACTATAATGAAGATGTTCTTGCAGTTTGTAGTCTTTCTGGTTGCTATTGTGTGTGCTCCACCTCCACCACCAAATGAAAGAAAACACTAAAAGTTTGAACCTAAGTATTATTATTATTCTAATCAATTTGTGTTTGAGAAAATCAAATATCGTATGTAATAATTACATTAATAAGATTGGTTCATAAAGTATGATTTTTATTTTTTTGCAAATTATAAATTATATTTTCCTGTTATCTTATTATGTTTTTAATTTTATTTGACTTGTTTGTTTGTTCGATGGATATATGTTAGATTTGGTTTAATTTAAATTTGTATGTTTGTTTGGGTTTTAATATTTGATTTTAATCATAATTTTTCAAAAAAATAAGTTTAGACTGGACTATTATAGACTATCAACATTATTTTCTACCTTGTTTTGTAGTCCTCTTTTGTATTTATGTTCTCACGGCATAACAGTACTTTTAAGTCAAACTTGATGATTCTTGATAGTATATTATGTAAAACCCTAAATTTTACGATAAATTATTTTATTAATTAAATAGAATTTTAAATAATTAATTTGATGTTAAAATTATTATAGAATATATGTTGATAAACTTTGTGATTATTTTTCGTTAGAGTTTTAGATTTTAAGATCTGAATAGTGATTTATAATAGTACCCAAAAGAAAAAAGTGGTAGTGAAACTTTTTTTTTTTTGAAAAGTTTTCTAAATTTTGAATTCTATAATCGATTATTTTATGAGTAAAATATTTTTCTTAGTAGAATTGTAGTTGTTGTGTTATTATTGTCGAAATATATTTCAGTTTAATATGAGAAGGTGAAATGTTGTTTGTACATTTTTCTTGTCATATGAATTAATCTGACAAAATAGTATGCATCATGTAGATTAATATTTGTAGAGAGACTAAAATTTATTTTACCAATATTTTTAATTATAAAATTGTTTTTTTTGTTTACCTAATTTTTAAGATTAGAACATGACTCTACAATCCTTAAAATTGCTGGTGTTTTATACTTTAGACCAATTTGGTTGCTTGATAGAAATTGGGGATGTATCTATAAGCCTATTGAGTAGTTGGTGTGAGAGAAAGTTGATATTTTGTAGATTTCTTAATTAGAGTAATTCATTATCATAACCAAATTTACCTAATGCTTTGTGTCATGTGCACTTCTTTAATTATCATAACCAAATATACAATTTTATTATTTTGTAAATTTTGAAAAATAAGAAAATAAATTGGAACTATTTGAAAGTGTTAATTTATTGGAAAACTTCTATCTATCGATATATATAGTATAAATCTTCTTTCAAAATTTAAGTTGAAAATAATAATTTTTATAATGATTAATTATTTAGAAATGCGTTTTTGATGATTAAAGTACAAGTACAATATTTGAAATCTTTATAGATTTTAAAAATATATGTGATTTTATTTTATTTTTAATTGTATTTAAATTTATGATTTATTATAATTGTTTTATTTATACATGATTTATAGAAAAGTAATTTAAGAAATTGTTTTTTGAATTCTCAATAATTTTTTTTGCGCCAAGTGACTAGTGCTACTTTTTTATAATAATTTAAGTCTAGAAATCAATTTTTAGTATGATGTGTAACCTTTAAAGTGGTTTGTGTACTACCTGATTCAATTTGGTTTGGTTGTGTGTTATATCTTTCAGTAAATAATTATTTATCTCATCTGCTACTTGGAAATCTTTGCTTTAGTTTGTTGTAATCTTTAAGTGAGGATAAATTCGAAAGAAAATATAATCATGATCAATTTGGAGCAGTTAGAGTTCTATGAGTATAGGTTACATCGTTTGAGATATGAGATGAACTAAAATTTTGGTGCTAATTTTTGGACTAAGTATGTAAATGTGTATATGATTATGTAAATATTCAATTGTTTGTGTTTGAAGTGTTCTATTGTTGAGAATTAGTGTATAGATTTAGAATAGTCGAGAATATCTAAAAGTAAAATAGTTCTATATTGTTTCAATCGAATTATTGATTATATAATTATGTAAGTGTTGTTGTTACTACTTGTAAGTTACAAATAAATTAATGTGAATGTGTAATTAAGTAATTTTTTAACTTGAAGTAAGGAGTAGGAGTTGTGGCGCCACCTTACCTCGATGATTCATTGCAGATAAAAGAGACAACAATAATCCATTGTTATTATTGTTATAAATACTTGTTAGTTTTATTTTGGAAAGAGTTAGGTGTTCATCTCTTATACAACTTTCAGTAATTATGAGTCTTATGTGACATCAATGTTGAATGCTAATAATTGATTATGTGACGCAAATATTAGGTTGTCTAACACCCTAAACCCCAAATAAATAAATAAATAAATTTTCTTATTTTTAAAACAGTGAAATTATTCAAATAAAAAAAATATACAAACTTCCCAACATATTTTATTTTTTATTAAGGTAAAAAGTATTACATAATCTATAAACATGTCACATAAATAAAAAATTTCCATCAAACTTAACAACTCAAAATCATAATATCAGACAACAAAATCCTTTTTGAAGTACACATACATAAGTTTAATATTATATGCAAATGTAGTCCCAACCCGATATCATTATCAGAGCGGAAATTCTCAAAATAAAAGACGCTCAAAATAACATGAACACAATACAAAAAATAAGAGTCTTCAAGACAAGATGACTTATGCCTCTCTGATGGTACTAGTCATCACCTGCAGCTTACAACTCGTATGCGTCCATCGCAAACGCCAAACACAAACAACGAATGATGAGTATCGAAATTATGTAACGATATAAGATAAGTGAGGAGAACACGCAGTTAGTCAAATCAGCACAAACAGGAAAAACACACAAGACCATAATATCAAAGGTTAATCTAAATCAATCACAATAGATCAGTCACAAGGATGAAATGCTATACATGTCTTATACTATATACTTCTTCATCATTTGGTACCATTCTACTCTGAGGTACATGGTTAGGAGGCCTGATACTATGTCACTACAAGAGTGGACAGACAATTCATTAATGGCCAAGTCCTCATAGATTCCCTCAACTCAACCAAAGACACATATACGCGACGGCCGGGGTACTTTTGTGATGCATGGTAGCTCCCGACCTTAGGGAATAACCCACTAATCTATCAGTCTTATCTTACAGTTCGAGTATAGCCCTCCACGATCAGACTCATTCAGTTGTATTTCTCTGAATCACTAGGTTTGTCAGACCTCCCTATATGATGACAAAACATAGGTTGCAATCTTGATATAAATAGATTCCTAACAATTTTATAGGTTGCTAAATCATATTTTAGTCCTCACTATTACCATTCATATATTATTAATTAATTATTATTATTATTCAATATGGTTCAACCGTACGTAGTAAGCCCCAGATGAATATCTAAGAATTTCAGTATTCTCGTTCATCTCACGTTATTTTATACTCATAAAATCAAACTTCCTCTTACCTCAATTAAATATTCCATCAAATGAATCTGATCTGCTAACGACTATACATGCTTATGATTATATTAATAAAAACAGACATGTTATTTAAAATAAATGAAAAATAACAGAATTATATATTACTAAACAAATATAATGTGTGTGTGATTTTTATATAACAATATTCTAACAATATATGGTACATATTGAAAGGAAAGTAAAAAACCCATTGGCTGCAGTGTGACACCCTAAACCCCAAATAAATTTTTTTTTTAATTTTTCATATTTTTAAAAATATGAACTTCTTAGACTAACTAAATATACAAACTTCCAAACATATTTATATATTATAAAGGTAAAGAGTATCACGTAATTATAAACATGTCACATAAATCCAAAATTTCCATCAACTTAACAAATTGCAATCATATTATCAAACAACAAAATTCTTTTTGATGTACACATACATAAGTTTAATATTAAGTGCACATGTAGTCCCAACCCGATGTCACTACCAGAGCGGAAATTCCCAAAATAAAAATATGCTCAAAATAACATGAACACAATGCATATAATAAGAGTATTCAAGACAAGGTGGCTTCCGCCTCTCAAATGGTACTAGTCATCATCTGCAGCTTACAACTCATATGCGTCCATCGCAAACGCCAAACACAAACAACGAACGGTGAGTTTCGAAGTTATGCAACAATATAAAATACACGAGGAGAACACACAATTAGTCAAAACAACACAAATAAAGAGAACATTCAAGAACATAATATCAAAGGTTAATCTAATTCAAGCACAATATAACAGTTACAAGGACAAAATGTTATGCAAGTCATATACTCTATACTTCATCATTTAGTATCATTCTACTCTTAAGTACTTGGTTAGGAGGCCAGATACTATGCCACTACAAGAGTGGACAGACAATTCATGAATGGCCAAATCCTCATAGATCCCCTCAACTCAACCCGAGACACATATACACGACGGTTGGGATACTCTTGTGTTGCACGGTAGTTGCCGGTCATAAGGAATAACCCACTAATCTACTTAGAAATTCCCCACTAGAGATACCCCAAGGTCTATCAGTCTTACCTTACAGTTTGACTGTAGCCCTCCACGATCAGGCTCATTTAGTTGTACTTCCCTGAATCACTAGGTTTGTCAAACCCTCCCTATATGATTACAAAATAGTCCAAACTCCAAAATCTACAACACATTTCTGAGACTTACTTGATCATCACAACTCAATAAGTTTCAGTTTGACTTCACAATATTCAGTCCAGTCTCATCAATCACATAATAAGGAATCAATTAGGTGCACTTTCAAGTAATATCAGAATTTCAATCAAGTAGACAAGAACACTCAAATACATATCATTCATACAATAACAATTAGTATAGGTTTCATAAAATCAAATAAAACGCAATCTTATTATAAATTAATTCACGACAATTCTATAGGTTTCTAAATTTTCGTCCTCACAATTACCAGTCATATATTACTAATTAATTATTATTATTCAATAGGGCTCAACCGTACGTAGTAAGCCTTGAATGAGCATCTGGGAGTTTCGGTATTTCCGTTCATCTAACGTTATTTTATACTCATAAAATCGAACCTCATCTCACCCCTTACCTCGACTAAAGATTCCGTCCAATGAATCTAATATGCTTACGGGTCGTTTCTTTGTCGATCGTCGTCTCTAATAATTCGTGAGAGAATTATAGCCACACAATCACCAAATACAAATAAATTACTTACTATAAACAAATGAATAAATAAATGAATAAATATTAAAGTAAATAATTTATAAATAAATAAATTATCTAAGTAAATAATTTATCTACACATTTTTACTACAACCCAAAAATATTTAATATGGTTAAAACATATATATTACTATATCATGAATACATGTATAACTAAATAGGATTAAAAAGGGACTAAATGTAACGTGTTTATGTGTATAACTAAATAAGATGAAAAGAACTAATTAAACGTGTTTATATATATATAGCCATGTTTGCTTAATTCATTTTATTTATTTAGGTATATATATATATATATATATATATATATATATATATAATCATGAATGCATGTTCTAATACTTATTTAGTTACAAATTATTACTGTCCACATTCAATATTATATTATAATTAAAATGAACTAAACTCTTTAGATGTGAAATTAAATTAGACTCTGCGATGTAAAAACAAGATTTAAGTTGTAGTGTGTTTCATGATATATAATTAGGGTATATATTGTTTATCTTGAGGAGAGGGAATATACTAAACATTGTGAGAGAATAATATATGTTGTTTTATTTTGTCCTTATCGGAATTATTCACACGATAATTAGCAGAAATTTTGGTTTCTTTATTCAACACTTATTGCTTACTTATAAGACATTTAAATTTAATTTTTTATTTAAACTCAATATAATATGCTAGAAAAAAGTATGTTAATAATAATATTGTGCGAATTATTAAGAAATTCTAATAACAAAAACTATGAAATAACATAAACAAACATGTCAAAAATAAATAAATTAAATTAAATAAAGTGATATGTGCAAGTTCTTTGTTTTTGAAATAAAGTGATATGATACCTTTGCAAACCAAGTTTACATATTCAATGGAAAATATATTTTTATTAACACAATGTATTGTATAAATAATTGATATTCAAACAGAATATATTTAGTAGATAAGATATAGTTAATATTATATTTTAACCATGAATCTACATTATCAAATAAAATAAAGAAAAATGATGATAATTAAATAATCAGAAGAAACTCAACTAATAGTAACACAAATCGTAGGTTTGACAATAATTTAAGACTAATGGGATACTAACCAGAGCAAATGAATGATCTTGTAAAAGATATTATATGCTTGATTTTGGCTGATTTGTTACCATTGACTGTGACTGATATGTTACTATGTAGGGAGGGATTGAAATTAAAATGCATCAAAAGAAGATTGGCGTGTGGGGAGTCTACAGTGTTGTACTCAAGCATGATCTAAGGAGATACATGCCAGCTACATATGCCTTATATATATATATATATATATATATATATATATATATATATAAAAGCTACTAAGTTAGCAAATAAGCCTATCAGGCTAGACAAATGCCTCGCTAAGTGTTGTATCAATCTGAATAGAAAATAAGAAGGGTACAGGTTAATTATTATTATTAATATTTTATTTGGTTTTAAGGAAAACTAAACAAAAATATTTTTATTATTAATAGTTTAGATAAATTTTAAGGTAACACTTAATATTATCAGTTATATCAAACACACATATAATAATAATAATAATAATAATAATAATAATAATAATAATAATAATAATAATAATAATAATAATAATAATAAATTAATATTATTATTATATTACTAAATTATAATACTAAATTGGGTGTTACATTTCTCTCCCTGTAAACAAAATTTCGTCCTTGAAATTTAGCTGAAGAAAACAACTCAGGATAAGAATCACATGTTTGACTTTTGACTTCCCACGTAGCACTTTCACCAGTAGGACCTCCTTAGACAACCTTAATCAATGAAATCGTCTTACCCCTTTATTCTTTGATCTTTTGGTCGCAAAAGTTAGGTTCTCTTTTATTTGGACTTTTTCTGACTCAATCACATGTGAAGGATCAAAAATATACTTGCGAAGTTGAGACACATGAAAGACGTTATGAAGATTAGTAAGATTTCGCATTTTTAATGTCGACCAACCCCAATTGTTGGAATAACTCTCATAAATACATGATCACTTTATTGAAACTCGAGATTTTTTCTTCTTTTATCATGGTAGCTCTTTTTCCTACTCTGAGACGCTCTAATTTTTTCCTGAATCATTTTCACTTTATCAGTAGTCTGTTGAACAATCTCAGGTCCTAACACAAGGTTATCACCCGTCTCAAACCAACACAGAGGGGTCCTACACCTTCTCCCAAACAACGCCTCAAAAGGGGCCATTCCAATGCTAGAGTGAAAACTATTGTTATAGGTAAACTCTATAAATGGCAGAAAGCTATCCCAACTTCCATTTTGTTCCAACACACAGGCTCTCAACAAGTCTTCTAGGGATTGATTGGTTCGTTCATTCTCACCATCTGTTTGTGGGTGGTAGGCTGAACTCATCCTAAGGTTCGTACCTAAAGCGCTCTGTAAACCTTGCCAAAACATAGAGGTAAACCTAGGGTCTCTATCTAACACTATACTTGATGGGATTCCATGCAACTTCACAATTTCCTTTATATATATTTCAACTAACCTTTCCAAAGAATAAGTTATGTTTATCAAAATAAAGTGAGCAGATTTAGTTAATCTATCCACAATAACCTAAATATTATCACACCTTTTTGGAATTCAAGGTAAGCCTACAACAAAGTCCATAGAGATGTTATAACACTTCCAGTCGAGAATACTCAAAGGTTGCATCAAACTTGAAGGTTTTTGGTGTTCTACCTTAGACTTTTGACAAGTCAAACAAGCATACACAAACTCAACAACATCATTTTTCATTTTAGGCCACCAAAATATCTTCTTGAGGTCTTTATACATCTTTGTGGCTCCAGGGTGAATACTTAGACAACTACCATGTCCTTCCTCTAAGATCATTTTTCTTAACTCCTCTACATTGGGAACATAAATTATCTCCTTAAATCTCAAAATTCCATCCACACCTATTTTAAAATCAGGTTCCCTCCCTTGGTCAATCGACTGTAACTTATCCAAAAGGTATAAATCCAATTTCTGATTCTTTTCAATCTCTTTTAATAGTCCACTAGTTACCTTCAACATTCCCAATTTAATGTTTTCTAGTGTCACTTCACAAACTAAACTAAGGTCTCTAAATTGTTCCAACAACTCACTATGCTTAACCATTAAAGCGAGCACACTTAAAGTCTTCCTACTCAAGGCATTAGCCACAACATTGGCCTTTCTAGGGTGATAATTAAGCTCAAAATCAAAATCTTTAAGAAATTCCATCCACCTATGTTGTCTCATTTCAACTCCTTCAAGTCAAAAAGATACTTAAGGCTCTTATGGTCACTAAAAACCTCAAATATAGATCCATATAAATAATGTCTCCACATCTTAAGTTCAAAGACAACTGCTGCTAGTTCTAGGTCATGGGTAGGGTAGTTCCTCTCATGAATCTTTAGTTGCCTGGAAGGATATTCTACCACCTTCTCATCCTGCATAAGTACTCCACCTAATCCTGAACTACACACATCACAATATACTACAAAGCGTTCACTCAAGTTAGGTAACACTAAGATCGGTGCATAGGTCAATCGTTTCTTAAGCTCTTGGAAACTATTATCACAATGGGTATCCCACACGAACAATTCCCCTTTTCGGGTCAACTTAGTTAAAGGTAAGGCCAACTTGGAGAATCCTTCTATGAACCTACGATAATAACCTGCCAATCCTAGGAAACTCCTAATCTCAGTCACTGATTTAGGTGTTTTCCATTCTAAGACACTCTCCACCTTGGAAGGATCAACAACTATTACACCTTTCGAAATTACATGCCCTAGGAAACTTACTTCCTCTAACCAAAATTCACACTTAGACAACTTGGCAAATAATTGTTTCTCCTCAAGGGTTTACAAGATTATCCTTAAATGTTCACCATGTTGTTCCTTAGTCTTATAGTACACTAAGATATCATCTATAAACACAACCACAAATGAGTTTAGGTAAGGATGAAAGATCCGATTAATGTAATCCATAAACACTGTTGGTGCATTAGTCACACCAAAAGGCATAACCAAATACTCATAATGGCCATGACGGGTCCTAAAGGCAGTTTTAGGGATATCAGAAGACTTCACTCGGATCTGATGGTAACCTGATCTCAAATCAATCTTACTAAAAACACGTCATCCTCTCAGTTGATCCATAAGGTCATATATCCTAGGTAGCATATACTTATTCTTGATTGTCACTTTATTAAGTCGACGGTAATCTACACACAACTCCATAGAGCCATCCTTCTTCTTAACCAACAATATAGGTGCACCCCATGGTGAAACACTAGGTCTTATAAATTGTTTATCTAAAAGCTCCTTTAATTGCTTCTTAAGCTCAGACAATTCTAAGGGAGATATCCTTGGTGCCATCGATATGGGTCCAATACCGGGTACAAGATCAATGCTAAACTCAATCTCACGCTCTGGTGGTAAACTATTGAGATCTTTGGGGAATACTTCAAAGAACTCACCCACAATAGGAACATCTCGTATTGCCACTTTTTCTTCAAATTCCAATTAGGCTAGGATCAGGTATAATTGGACATCTTCTTTCAAGAGTGCCTTCACTTGGTTGGCGGATATATGGCTAGACTTATCCCTCTCTCCTGACTCCATGAATTCAATGGTCTTACTAAAAAAATCTACGCGGACACGGTTGACAGATAGTCAATCCATACCAAGAATCACATCGACCAAACACAAAGGTAAACATACTAAGTCAACTCGGAAGTCCTTTCCACACACATGGATAAAAACGTCAAGACAAACACTAGAGGTATCAATAGAATTACTAGTTGGGGTATTCACAATCAAATTATACTGCAAATGAGACACAGGTAGTCCTAAACGTCTAACACAATCAAAAGACACAAAGGAATGAGTGGCACCACAATCAAATAACACAAATAAAGGAGTATCACTTATGAGACACGTACCTTGGATCAAGTTGTTTTTCTCAGATGCTCATGCACCATTGAGGGCAAAAACTCTTCCATTCGATTTAGGTCAGCTGGCTTGGGAACTCTGGTTTCCAAGTTGTGGAGTCTTCCTTGGGTAGGGGCATGTGGTGCTGATGTGGTCTTGTTGTTGACAATTAAAATAAGTACTTCCAGTATCTTTACATTCATATGCCATGTGACCCTGCTTACCACACTTGTGACATTAGATATGAGTAGTTGGATCACCATTATTACCATTGTTGTTGCTCGAGACTTGACTACTGTTGTTACTATTCCCATTACTAAATCCTCGTCCAATGGGGTTTCCTCTACCACCTCCATAACTATAATTGTTTCCATTTCCTTTTCCATTACCACTACTATTTCCTTTTCCATATGAAAATTTGTATTGTTGATAATTCAGACGACTTCCAGATTTACTAGGGGAAAAGAGTAAGGTTTTCCTCTATTATGTTGCATAGGTATCTTGTCCTTCATGGTTCCAGTGTTTCGATAATGTGCCTTTTCAGCATGACTATCCCCATCATAAATTCTTTCTTATTCACTAAGGTAGGAAAGTCACAGATCTCTTGCATTCCAACCTGCTTCTTGATCTCTGGCCTAAGTCTCATTTCAAACTTGATGCACTTAGACTTTTCTCCTACCTCGCCAACATAGAGTGGATGGTCTGGATAACTCTTCAAACTTAGCGACATACTCCGCTACTGATATATTCCCCTGTTCCAATTTAACAAATTCCATTTCGTTTCTATTACGGATGTCTTCAAGGAAATACTTAACTAAGAACATGTTCTTGAAAATAGCCCAAGTAATTGCAGTCCTTGCATTATCTAAACGATGGCACGCATTATCCCACCAATGTTCAGCTTCCTCTGTCAACATAAAGGTTCCCAAATGTACATTCTGACCTTTGGGACACGCCACTCCTCTGAAAATTTTCTCAACCTCTGGCAACCACTTTTGAGCTCCATCAGGATTATAATGACCTTCAAACAATGGAGAGTTAGCATTGTGGAATCGATCCATCACCATGAACTCATTTATTTGTTATTTCCTTGGCCACCACTGTAGGTAGTAGCTTGAGCAACGGCTTGAGCAGCAATCTGTGCAGCTTGAGTAGCAGCTTGTGCAGAGGCTTGTGCAGTAGCTTAAGATTCAGCTAAAGCTTGGAGAGACTGCACTATAATTCCTGCCATGGACTCTAGATCCTCAATAATCGCAACGTCATTCCTTCCACTATCCATCACTACCTACATCAATCAGATAAGTCAATCGAACATAGTGAGACACTTAGGGAAGTGAGAAACTAATTTAGTTCTATGCCACTAACACAATAATGACCATAACAACAATACACATAAAAGAGCACACAAGGAAACATAGCGAACACATAACACATTTACAGTCTAATTGGACAGACCTGCTCTGATACCACTAATGTGACACCTTAAACCCCAAATAAAAAAAAATTAATTTTTTCATATTTTTAAAACTATGAACTTCTTCAAATAACTAAATATACAAACTTCCAAACATATTTATATATTATTAAGGTAAAGAGTATCATGTAATCATAAACATGTCAGATAAATTCAAAATTTCCATCAACTTAACAACTTGCAATCATAATATCAAAAAACAAAATCCTTTTTGAAGTACACATACATAAGTTAAATATTAAGTGCAAATGTAGTCCCAACCCGATGTCACTACCAGAGCGGGAATTCCCAAAATAAAAATATGCTCAAAATAACATGAACTCAATGCATATAATAAGAGTATTCAAGAGAAGATGGCTTTCGCCTCTCTGATGGTACTAGTCATCACTTGCAGCTTACAACTTGTCTGCGTCCATCACAAACGCCAAACACAAATAACGAGGGGTGAGTTTCGAAACTAAGTAACAATATACAATGCACGAGGAGAACAACAAAAATAAAGAGAACATTCAAGAACTAATATCAAAGGTTAATCTAATTCAATCACAATAAAATAGTTACAAGGAAGACATGGTATGCATGTCCTATACTCTATACTTAATCATTTGGAACCATTCTACTTCGAAGTACTTGGTTAGGAGGCCTGATACTATGCCACTATAAGAGTGGACGGACAATTCATGAATGGCGACGGTCGGGGTACTCTTGTGTTGCACGGTAGCTCCCGACTTTAGGGAATAACCCACTAATCCACTTAGGAATTCCCCACTAGAGATACCCCCAAGGTCTATCAGTCTTACCTTACGGTTTGATTGTATCCCTCCATGATCAGGCTCATTTAGTTGTACTTCCCTGAATCACTAGGTTTGTCAAACCCTCCCTATATGATGACAAAATAATCCTAACTCCAAAATCTACAACACATATCTCAGACTAACTCAATCATCATAACTCAATAAGTTTCAGTTTGACTTCACTTTATTTAGTCCAATCTCATCAATCACATAATAAGGAATCAATTAGGTGCACTTTCAAGTAATATCCGAATTTCAATCAAGTATTTCAATCAAGTAGACAAGAACACTCAAGTACATATCATTCATACAATAACAATTAGTATAGTTTTCATAACATCAAATAACACGCAATCTTAATATGAATTAATTCACAGCAATTCTGTAGGTTTCTAAATTTAGTCCTCACTATTACCATTCATATATTATTAATTGATTATTATTACTCAATAGGGCTCAACCGTACGTAGTAAGCCCCGAATGAACATATGGGAGTTTCGGTATTCTCGTTTATCTCACATTATTTTATACTCAAAAAATCGAACCTCGTCTCACCCCTTACCTCGACTGGAGATTTCGTCCAATGAATCTGATCTGCTAACGGGTCGTTTCTTTGTCGGTCGTCGTCTCTAATAATCCGTGAGAGAATTATAGCCACACAATCACCAAATACAAATAAATTACTTACTATAAAAAAATGAATAAATAATTAAATAATTAAATAAATTATCTAAATAAATAAATAATTTATCTACTATTTGTACTACAACCCAAAAATATTTAATATGATTAAAACATACATATTACTATAGTCAAATTTTTTTAAAAATTAAATAGCATAATGGGAACTTAATATATCATGTATACATGTATAACTAAATAGGATTAAAAAGGGACTAAACATAGCATGTTTATGTGTATAACTAAACAAGATGAAAGAAACTAATTAAACGTGTTTATATATATATATATATCTCATGAAGGCATGTACTAATATTTATTTAGTTACAGATTATTACTGCCCACATTCAATATTATATTATAATTAAAATGAACTAAACTCTTTAGATGTGAAACTCAATTAGACTCTATGATGTAAAACAAGATTTAAGTTGTAGTACGTTTCATGATATATAATTAGGGTATATACTGTTTATCTTGAGGAGAGGGGATATACTAAACATTGTGAGGGAATAATATATGTTGTTTTATTTTGTCCTTACTGAAAATTATTCACACGGTAATTAGTAAAAATTGTAGTTTCGTTATTCAACACTAATTGCTTACTTATCAGACATTTAAATTTACTTATTTATTTAAACTCAATATAATATGCTAGAAAAAAAGTATGTTAATAATAATATTGTATGTTATATTAAGAAATACTAATAACATAAACTATGAAATAACATAAACAAACATGTCAAAAATAAATAAATTAAATTAAATAAAGTGATATGTGCAAGTTCTTTGTTTTTGAAATCTGCAAGACTTATATATTTGGACTATATTATGCTATGATACCTTTGCAAACCAAGTTTACTGATTCAATGGAAAATACTATTTTTAATAACAAAATATATTGTATAAATAAATGATATTCAAACAGAATATAATTAATAAATAAGATATAGTTAATATTATATTTTAATCATGAACCTGAATTATCAAATAAAATAAGAAAAAATGATGATAGTTAAATAATCAGAAGAAAGCTCAACTAATAGTGACACAAATGGTAGGTTTCACAATAATTTAAGAATAATGAGAGACTAACCAGACAAAATAAAAAATCATATAAAAGTAATATATGCTTGATTTTTTAATCCGTTAGTAGTAGCTGATAAAATCACGACCGAGAAACAACGATTCGTGTGTAAGTGACTTAAAATGTAATTATGTGTTTGTGGCTGATTTGTTAATATGTAGGGGGGATTGGAATTAAGATGCATAAAAAATAAGATTGGATAGGGTCTACAATGCAATACTCAAGTATGGTACAGGGAGTTACATGCTAACTATGGGTAGAAAGCAGAATCCTTGTTTGAATTACGGCAGCGAGTATTTATAGGCAGATTTGACTTGCCAATATATATATATAAAATATGTAGGTTAGCTATCTTATTGCATCGGCTGAGTATTTATTGTAACTGTAGGTTACCAGCATATATACATAGTTGTGTTATTTAGTTTATAATGTTGCTACCCACACCCCTTAAATTTATAAAAATAACCAAAATGCACAAAATGTCATTTGATATTTATAATATTTTTTATAATTTTACTAACTTATACGTGAACTAAAAAAAACTAAAATGCACAAAATGCCCTCTGAGTTCAATTTTTTTTTTAAATTTGGGAATTGTATGTGAACTCAGTTTGTGTACGTTGTATTGTTACGTGAACTAAATTCACGTACGTTAAAAAAAAGTAAAAATCTCAGAATTTACGCAATCTTAATTCACGTACACGTACATGATTTAAGATTGCGTAATCGATGGAGTTTTAAAATTCAACATCTCAGTATGTACGCAATCTTAATTCACCTACATGTACGTGAATTAAAATTGTGAAATCATTGAAGATTGAAAACTAAATCATTTATGTGAACTCGATTTCACATACGTTTATGTGAACTGGGTTCACGTACATTTACTAGAATTCAGTTTATGTAAAAGCACGTGAACTCAGTTCACGTAAATGTACGTGAAATTGAGTCACGTAAATGTTAGCAAAATCCTGAAGATAATTAATGATGATTGATGATGATTAATGATGATTGATGGTGATTAATGATGATTGGTAGTGGTTAATGTTGAAGAAGATGAAGAAGGTGTTGAATGAAAATGATGAAGATAAAATAAAGAAGAAGAAGAAGATGGGTTATGTTAATAAAGAGAAAGAAGGGAAGGGTAATTTGAGAATTTTGATTTTTTTAAACATTTGAAGGGTGTGTGTAGTAAATTAGGGGGTGTTGGTAGCAAAATTATTTTGTTTATTTTATTTTTATACTATTATATTTTTATTTATTTATTTATTTATTTATTTATTTATTTATTTATTTATTCATTTATTTTTGTTGTGATTTTACCCAAAAATCAATTTAAATAAATATATTTAATATTAATAATTCAAATAAATTATTAAGATAATAATGTGTAGAAAATTATCACACCACAACAAATATACATATATATATATATATATAATTTATTATAATATTACTATTATATATTAATTAGAAATTTACGGTGTTACAGGTGGTGATGTGTACTTAATTAGACATTTAATTTAGTATGTTTGATCTTTTAAGTAACTTGCTTAAAATGAATAAGTACATTATGTTAGTATTTTATGGGAACTATAATGTATCTTTGATAAAAAAAAAAAATCAAAATTTAAATGTGTTTTGCAATTATGTAAAATTGTTTCCCCTCATTCACTATGATTATGAACTATATAATTCTTGATTCCTAAGGAGTTGTATATTCTATGAATTTATATGTGTGTGTTTATTTGAAATTCTTAAGATATAAAATAAATTTAAAACTGTCCTACTTGTCTTACTTAAATGCAACTGGTTGAGTAATTATGATTTTATTTAAATTTAAAAAAAAAGTAAAACTAGTAAACCATTATTTGAGAAGTTAGTTGAACTTGATAAGGTATTTGACAAATTTTTTTTTTTTTCATTCAACTTAAGGTAGTAGAGTTTAAGTACTTCGGAGTTAGAATGACACCACATTATGTACTAAAGTCTAAGCTCATGCATAGTATTGCATTTTCTTGTGATTGTTTTGTTGTGATTAATATGTGTCATGTGTGAAAATAATTTTTCTTAAATGATTTGATTTTATAGTGAAATGTATTAATTACCTTGAGTGGTTTTGACTTTATAATGTTATGTTTTTTGTTTAAAAATGTTTGCATAACGATACAATTTATTTATGATAAATTGCTTGTGAAATGTATTAATTACTTTGAGTGATTTTCACTTTATAATGTTATGTTTTCATCTCATTCTTATTATTTCATAGTTTTCACATATAAAAATTGAGATGCATGAAATTTTCATAGATTCGTTAACTTTATTTTGCTACCTTATTTTGTAGTCCTCTTTCGTATTTATGTTCTCACGGTATAACTGTACTTTTAAGTCAAACTTGATGATTCGTGATAGTATTTACAAACTTACTACTTGTAGTATTATGTTACAACTAAGAGTTTGTAATGAATATCCTTACTGCATAGATTATTAAATTGGAGAATTCTAGATATATCAGGTTCAATTATGATTATTTTTTTAATATCACAGTTACTTTTTTTTACAGGTTCAAATTTTATTAGTGATAATTAATTATTAGTTTAGGTATGACTTAGCGTATTTTATTGCACATAATTTTTTTAATAAGAGTTGTATATCCTAATTAAATGCTTTGAATAGATATATATACACAACTAAAAATCAATAAATATTTTGTTGTGCACGGATATGAATTATCCGTATCTCCATATCCGTATACAGCTATATAATTGAGTAAGAAACAGAGACTTATATATATATTGAAATATATAAAATTAAAGAAAAATAAATTTCAACTTTATGATCATCGATTTGGGTAGATAATAAAATATATTAGGAGGATGACATAATTTAAAAGATGGACATGAGAATAATTATTTTAATATTAAAATTAAAATTATTGTTATTATTATGATTCAAATAGTATAGCGCGAAATATACATATATTAAGTATGGAGAAATGGAGAATTTCACTGCTCTTTTATCATAAGTTGCCCTTACAAATCCTTAAACAATATTTTCAACGGTAAAAAATTAAATTATTTTCACCTTTCATTGGGAATAATTTTGATTTGAACTTTGAATATGATCCATTTAGGTTATACAAGTTATATTATTTTTATATTCATCAGTTCAGTTACTTATATGTTTTAATATAAGTTATAGTATTTTTGTTATTTTTATAAATTTAAAAATATTTCCTTATAATTATTTTTTGAATGACACATCGCGTTAAATTTTTTGTAACTTGGTAAAGTACAATTGATTATAATCAGTAACTAACAAAATTATAAAATTAACATAAATATTTTGTAGATGTATATTTTTTCTAGTAAATTTTTATGTTTAATCTTATTAAAATTAAGATATATATTTTATTGTTAAAAAAAATTAGCGTTACAGATGCTGTCTAAGTCTTAAATTAGAAAAATCTCACAACACACTCAACACTCTCAAAGGATATTAAAATTTAGGTATAACTATAAATATATTTATCATATTCATATTGACTATTATATTCCGAAGCACAATCCAGATCACAAATATAAATATTTACTTACTAAAGAACAATACGGGTCTCATACCAATTAAATTTTCAAAGTCTTTACATAATATGCTAAATTATATATGTGGTCCCTTAATTTAATTTCAGGTAACGTTTTAGTCGTTTATCTTTTTTTTTTTCGAGTTGATCCTTTATTTTAATTTTAAGTGACAATTTGATATTTTATGTTTTAAAATTTCAACAAAGTTATCATTTTTTGTACAAAAATTCAAAAAAATCATCAAAATTTTCAACCAAAACCCATTAAATTAATAATCATCTTCAATATAATGCAAATTTTATCAAATCCATAACCCAAATATTCAAATACACTCATATTTTTATCTCCAACAACATCAAATAAAGAATGAAAATATGAGTTTATTTCAAGATTTAAGATATGAATTTGATTAAATTTGTATTTTATTGAAGATGATAATGAATTTTATTGGTTTTGGTTGAAAAATTTGATGATTTTTTTGTAAAAAAAAGGACAGTGTTGTTGAAATTTTAAAAAATAAAATATCAAATTATCACTTAAAATTAAAATAAAGTACCAACTCAAGAAGAAAAAAAAAAGATTAAGGATTAAAACATTACCTGAAATTAAGTTAAGGAACCACAGATATAATTTAGCCTACATAATAATATGTTTTATATTTATGCAGTGAGGATATTCTGGATGATACTGTCAAAAAACCATCTATTATATATCCATTTATGAATTATTTTTATACCAACATGTTTAATGTTTACTTTCCAGAATTAAAACACATTTAAAATATTTTATTTAATTTTACCATAATTTGCCTGTTCGATTATGTTTGGGACATCAATTTTGGTATAACTTGTATGTTATTATAGTGAAATATTACTATTTTTTAGCAAAAAATATTAAGAGTTGAGAAATCGGTAAACAAATAAAAAACGTTTCAATATGACAATTGTTTTTATGAATTGTAAAATATAGAGAATTTTATTTTTCTCTATAAATAAGTTAACATTGTTTTAACATATCATTAACTATAACATATTAACATTGCTTTTCTTCGCAAAGCAAGTTCAGTTATTAAGTGGAAACTATAATGAAGATGTTATTGAAGTTTGTAATCTTTTTGGTTACTATTGTGTGTGCTTATATCAGCAATGTACATGCAGGTTTACCACCTTGTTGTGGAAGACGAACAATAGAATGTGTGCCAATGGTATGTACTAATCCCCCTTGTTGCAAACCCTATAGTCCACCACCAAATGAAAGGAAATACTAAAAGTTTGAACCTAAGTTTTATTGTTATTCCAATCCATTTGTGTTTGAGAAAAGCACAACTCGCATGTAATAATTACATTAATAAAATTGGTTCATAAAACATGATTTTTATTTTTGCCCAAATTTTTATTTTTGTTTTTTAGTATTCTTTTATTGTTTTTAATTTTATTTAACTTGTTTGTTTGTTCGATGGATATATGTTAGGGTTGGTTTAATTCAAATTTGTATATTTTTTTTAGATTTAATATTTGATTTTAATCGAAATTTTTCAAAAAATTTAATTTAGAATAGACTATTATAGATTATAAAGATCTAGTGATATTAGCACTAGAACTAAATTTGGGAAATAATAGCGCGGATTTAACTCGCTTATTTTAAAAAGTGATCTTAAATGAGAGAGGAAGAGTTACATAATTTTAGAACAAAGTTTTTGTAAAATCTCTATTGTAAGTTCAACACTTAGATAACACTTGTTTTTATGAAGAAAAAAAAGTATTATTTAATAACTGTAAACAAAAAAAAAAAATACACAAAATATTATAAACTACTTTTTCAATATGACCTATGTGAAAATAAAAAGTAAAAGATTTTAAATATTTGAGAAAGTGCTTTGAAAAGTCTAAAAATAAAAATAAAACAAGAAAAGATATATATCTCCTCGCATAGCTTGTCACAAAAAAACCAAAAATTGAAAACAAGTATTTCAAATCATAAACTCTTTTCCCAAAATTCCTCATAAAATCAATCAAGATTGAAAACTGTTTCATCCCTCAACAAAACCCCAATATCATTTTAACTTTCTAATGTGCGTTTTCTTAAGATCATGCATATAAAAATTGAGTTATGTAGTTAAAAAATGTAAAAAATTGTGCATCAATTTCTAATGTGCTCTTTCTTAAGAATGTATGAATGTGTTTTATTTTCTTTTTCATATATCATAGTAATTTGATATTGTATACATAATCTATAGGGAGTTATATTGTGTTGCCAATAGAAATCCTAATTTAGGAAACAATTATTATGACACTAGACGTGTCTGGTTTTAATTTATGATCATGATATTATTCTTTATGTTGAATTGATTAGATCATGTTTATGTTTAAAGAAGAAATTTCGATTTGCATAGATTTTTACACACATATAGACAGTTTTTAAAATTTTCCATTCCCCTTTTAAGAAATAATTGAGATTTTTTCTCATTCTTATTATTTTATAGTTTTCACATATAAAAATTGAGATGCATAGACTTTTCATAGATTCGTTATGTAAGACCCATAATTTTAAAGTACACTTTATGTATTTTATATATTTTGGATTTTGACTCGGAGGCTTTTTAGCCAAAGTTAATAATATTTTGGAGTTTATATGATCAAAAAGTTATTTTGACGCCGTTTAAGATTACTCGTCGATAAATAAATTTAAATTAAGTGCGGTGAATCCTTACGGAGAATTTAATGTGTTACGGGTGAAATGGTAATTTAACAAATATCTAGATATTTTGGGATATTTGTTAAGTTATATTTAATATATATATTTATATATATGTTTGGTTGGATGGAGAAAGAAAGGAAATTAGAAGGAAGGAAAAGGAAACGAAAATGTTATATAAAGGAAAGAAGGAAATAGAAAGGAAGGAAAAACAAAGAAAGGAAAAAGGAAGGAAAGAAAATTCACAGGGAAATCGATTTCCCAATCGATTGGATAGGGTAACAGGGACTTGGCTAAAGTAACAAAATCGATTGGCCAATCGATTTTGTAATCAGTTTTTCAAAATCATTTAAGAAATCGATTTGGCAATCGATTGGCCCTTAAGTCAGGAACTCAGCAAAGCTGTCAAAATCGATTTGGCAATCGATTTGGTGACACAGGAACTCAGCAAAACTGACAAAATCGATTTGGCAATCGATTTGGCAACACAGGAACTCAGCAAAAA
>NC_021164.2:14333686-14354191 GCF_000331145.2 Cicer arietinum | reverse complement strand
AAACCCTTATTTTGAGTTAGATAATCGATTGCTCAATTGATTTATCAATGCTTTGGTCAATTATGTATTACTTGATGTTTTGAGAACTTTATTTTGATTTCATTTTTAATTGGCAAGCATTATATGATCTTTTCGCATATGTAAAATCCCGTTAAGGTGCATGCTTAGTTAAAAAGTTATTTTGAGCATTTACAAACTAAATTGTTATGTGTTAACTGTTATTTTCGGTTGGTGACCCTTTACAATTATTGTGGAAATCTGGGCTTTGCCCTCAGATGAGAGTCAGGACGATCCTACCGATTCGTACCCTACGGACGGGAATGGAGATAGGAACGCTTGACTGCAGCTACGTTAGGAGGATCTCACGGGGCGCGTGGAGATCACTCAGGGTGTTTAGTTGTGTTGTAAAATGATCAGATTAGGTTGACATAGAGGGATCAGATGTCTTTCTTTTGTATTGTATTTATTTTAAAATGGAAGACTGTACCTATACTAATATTGTCAGCTTGACATGTTATTTTCGATGGGTTACATGTACCAACTTTTGACGTGTAAATACTTTGGATTCGTATTTCAAAAACTATTCCGTTGCTTGTAAATTCTGTTGACTTAATCGTCGTTGTGTTACGACTTAAATATTTATCCAAATGTATTTTACCTTATTTAATTCTCTGTTTTATTTTAATTCTTTTAAAAAAAAATACACCCTCGCTTAGAAAAACGGGGTGTTAAACGTTAACTTTATTTTGCTACTATGTTTTGTAGTCCTCAAATTTGATGATTCGTGATAGTATATTACAAACTTATGACTTGTACTATTATGTTACAATTACCCCAATATCAATTTAACATTTTAATGTGCCTTTTCTTATGGTTCAAAGAAATAGGATATTGAAGAAATACGTAATGAGGGTTACGTATTTCAATGAAAATATATTGTGTGAAATTGGAGAGATGATCTTGGATGGAAATAAGGTTCGAAATGAAGGAGATGATCGTGGAAATAAGGTTCGTAATGGACGGGATGATAGGGTTTGCAAAAGAAGAGAAGAACGATGAAGGTTGAGATGATAGTGAAGTTTACGTAATGAAGAGGAAACTGAAGAGGTAACTGTTATATATACGTAACCCTTTTACAGCGCTTTTTATAAGTCTTTTACAGCGCTTCTTTTGCAAAGCGCTCTAAAAGGCTTCTTTAGTTAAATTTTTAAAAGGCTCTTTTACAGCGCTTTTCCCAAAAAACGTTGTAAAAGACTTCCGTGTGTTATTATGTTATATGAATGTCTTTTACAGCGCTTTTACACATAAGCGCTCTAAAATGTCTCTTTATGTTAATTTCAAAAGGCTCTTTTACAGCGTTTTTCCCAAATAAGCGCTGTAAAAGACCTTCGTGTGTTATTGGACAGATATTCAGTACAAAATTCAGCAGCCTCTTCAACAATGTATCGTTCAGCAATACAACCTTCTGGTCGACTTCTACTTTTTACGTACCCTTTTAATATTTTCATATATCGTTCTATCGGATACATCCATCTCATATAAGCTGGCCCACAAAGTTGTGTCTCCTTAACCAGATGAACAGTAAGGTGAACCATTATATCAAAAAACGATGGTGGGAAATACATTTCAAGCTCACACAAAGTAACAACAATTTCCCTCTGCAATGTCGGTAATTTCTGAGGGTCGATCACTTTACTACAAATTTCCCTGAAGAAGAAACATAATCTAGTTAAGGCTAGTCGAACTTTTTCAGGTAAAATGGAACGTATACCTATTGGTAGCAAATGCTCCATTATAATATGACAATCATGGGTCTTCAAACCTTTTAACTTGAGGTCTTTCATACAAACCAAATTTTTAATGTTCGAAGAGTATCCTTCTGGAACTTTAACTTCGTGTAGAAATTTACATAAAACAATTTTTTCCTTTCTAGATAGAGTATGAGCGGCTGGAGGTAGATATGTGCGATTTCCTTTCTTTACTGGAGCCAGTTCATTTCTTATTCCCATATCGACCAAGTCCAATCTTGCATTGACGCCATCTTTAGACTTTCCTGGAACATTGAGTAACGTACCAATAACACTTTCAAATACATTTTTTTCAATATGCATCACATCGAGGAAATGTCTTACATACAATGACTTCCAATATGGCAATTCAAAGAAAATTGACTTTTTCTTCCACCCAGTTTTCACCAGCTCTCCCGCAAAAGGTTTGCCAAATTTATTGGTCAAACCTTGTACTTTTTCAAGTATTTGATATCCAGTCGGTGCTAAAGGAGCTTTACCTTCCTCTGATTTTCCATTGAATGCATTTCTCCACCCACGATACTGATGACTATAAGGTAAAAATCTACGATGTCCAAGAAACACATTCTTCTTACAATGTTTCAACCGCATCCAATTTGTACTCTCTTCACATATAGGACATGCACACTGACCTTTAATGCTATATCCTGATAAATTACCATATGCTGGAAAATCATTAATTATGCCGAACAACATAACCCTTAAATTGAAACATTCTTTCTTATACCCATCATAAACTTCCACACCTGTCTCCCACATACTTTTTAAATTTTCGATTAGAGGAGTCAAGTATACGTCGATATCATTCCCCGGTTGTTTGGGTCCAGAAATTAACAGAGACAACATCATAAACTTACGCTTCATACATAACCATGGAGGTAGGTTATATATTACCAAAATCACAGGCCACGTGCTATGTGAGATGCTTTGAAGACCATGTGGATTCATTCCATCAGTAGAAAGTGCAAGTCTTAGATTTCTTGACTCTATCCCGAATTCAGGATACTCGTGATCAATTTTTGCCCATTGTGGGGAATCTGCAGGGTGTCGAAACATTCCATCTCTAATTCTTTCATCTGCATGCCATGTCAAGTGTTTTGAATCTTCTTCACTGCGATACATGCGCCTAAATCTTGGTATTATAGGAAAATACCACACGACTTTTGCTGGAGTAGATTCTTTCTTCTTATATCGAGAGACATTGCATTTCGGACACGCCTTAAGTAGTTCATATTCGTTTCGAAATAAAATGCAATCGTTAGGACACGCATGAATCCTTTCGTAACTCATTCCAATAGAACACAAAATCCGTTTAGCCTCGTAGGTTCGACTGGGAAGTTCATTATCATCTGGCAACATATCTTTTATGAGTGTTAATAATTCCGTAAAGCTTTTATCAGACCATCCATTACTCGCTTTTAAGTTGTACAACTTTAATATCGCTGACAGTCTTGTGAATTTAGTACAACCATTATATAATTCTTTCTCTGCATCACTCAACAAACTTTCAAACATTTTAGGACAATCTCGAAGATCTTCTTCAACTGCTTTTGCAATCTCATCAACTCGGTCCGGCTCATATGTATCTGTATCGAAGTCAGTTGAAGCATATGTCGAACTATTCTCAAAATTAATGTTTCCTTTTTTTTTTCTCACCATGTCTTATCCAACATGTGTAGCTTTGATCAATTCCATTACATACTAGATGTCCTTCTAATTCATCTTCTCTAACACGTTTTCCAAAACAACATTTTAAACAAGGACAAACTACTGTATTTGGATCTTTTGCATTCTTCACTGCAAACTCAACAAACTCCTTCACTCCAATTTCATACTCTTTTGACAATCGATTGGCTGAAATCCATTTCCTATCCATATTATACCACCTATATAAATGCAGTAACAAAAATAATAAGCTTTCAAAACATATCAACAAGTTTCAAAAAGAAACCAATATCAACTAACAATTTCAAAACAGAACAGATCATGTGGTATGAGTTTTTGACAATTTTTGACAATTTCAAAACATAACAGATCATGTGTAAAAAATACCTTAGACAACGTAGATGGCCGCACAGTACGTAGAGGATATTAGGGTTCCCAACGTATATAATTATTTGAAAGATGTAGAGGATATGAGGGTTTCCAACGTATATAATTATTTGAAAGATGTAGAGGATATGAGGGTTTCCAACGTATATAATTATTTGAAAGATGTAGAGGATATGAGGGTTTCCAACGTATATAATTATTTGAAATACGTAGAGGATATTAAGGTTCCCAACGTATATAATTATTTGAAAGATGTAGAGGATATGAGGGTTTCCAACGTATATAATTATTTGAAAGATGCAGTTTACAGCGCTTGTGAAAAAAGCGTTGTAATAGGTAGTTAAATTCAATGAAAGCGCATGTATTTTATAGCGCTTGTGAAAAAAGCGCTGTAATAGGTAGTTAAATTCAATGAAAGCACATGTATTTTACAGCGCTTGTGAAAAAAGCACTGTAATAGGTAGTTAAATTCAATGAAAGCGCATGTATTTTACGGCGCTTGTGAAAAAGTGCTGTAAATGATACGCGAAAGCGCTTCCTTTTACAGCGCTTTTTTGACAAGCGCTGTAAAAGCTTTATAACGTGATGCGCAAACGTTATATGACCTACTACAGCGCTTGTTTTACAGCGCTTGTCAGCAAAAGCGCTGTAAAAGGTTCCGTTATTTTTAAAATATAATTATAACAGCGCTTGTGTTTAGCAAGCGCTGTAAAATGGGCGCTGTTAAATGTCATTTTTGGCGTAGTGTCATATTGACAATTATATTCCGAAGCACAACACAGGTTACAAATATAAATGTAAATATTTACTTACTTATTAAGAACCATAGGATCTCATACCAATTAAAATTTTAAAGTTTTTATGTAATAATATGTTTTATATTTATACAGGAAGGATATTCTGGATCATGCAGACTGTCAAAAAATCATCTACTATATATCCATTTATGAATTATTTTTATATCAACATATTTAATGTTTACTTTTCAGAATTAAAACACATTTAAAATATTTTATATAATTTTACCATAATTTGCCAGTAGGATTATGTTTAGGATATCAATTTTGGTATAAGTTGTATGTTATTATAGTGTAGTATTAATAGCTTTTTAGCAAAAAAATATTAAGATTTGAGAAATCGATAAACAAATAAAAAACATTTAATATGACAAAAAAAAAAAAAAAACCGATTGTAAAATATACAGAATTTTATTATTCTTGTTAACATTGTTTTAACATAACATTAACTATAACATATCAACATTGCTTTTCTTCGCAAACCAAGCTCGGTTATTAAGTGGAAACTATAATGAAGATGTTCTTAAAGTTTGTAATCTTTTTGGTTGCTATTGTGTGTGCTTATATTGACAATGTACAAGCAAGTTTACCACCTTGTTCTGGAAGACCAACAATAGAATGTGTGCCAATGATATGTACTAATCCCCTTGTTGCAAACCCTATAGTCCACCACCAAGTGAAAGGAAACACTATAAGTTTGAACCTAAGTTTTATTGTTATTCCAATCAATGTGTTTGAGAAAAACACATCTCCTATGTATTAGTTACATTAATATGATTGGTTCATAAGTTATGATTTTTAATTTTTTGCCGATTATAAATTATATTTTCTTGTTATCTATTTTTTTTTCATTTTTTTTGACATCTTTGTTTGTTTGATGGATATATATTTGGTTTGGTTGCATTCGAATTTATAGGTTTTGTTGGGTTTTAATAATTTATTATTATCGGAATTTTTCTATAAAGATTTAGTTTAGAGTTTAACCATTAGAAATTATGAAGATCTATTAATATTAACACCACAACCAAACTAGGGTATAATAAGGCCTATTTAACTTTGCTTATCTCATAAAGCTCTTTTAAATGAAAGAGGAAGAGTTATGGAATTCTTGAACAACTTCTTTTTTAACTTTTTAATGTGTGTTTTCTTAATGATCATGCATATAAATATTGAGTTATGTAGTTAAAAAATGTGAAAAATTGTGCATCAATTTCTAATGTGCATTTTTTTAAGAATGTATGAATGTGTTTTATTTTCTTTTTCATAAATCATAGTAATTTGATAATGTATACATTATCTATGGGGAGTTATCTATGGTTCAAGAAAATATGGACTGACCTGGAAATGGCTCAGATACTTCAAAAATGATAGAGATAGAAGGGATTTAATCACGTGTGGAGCAGTTGCAAGTGTTGCTGCTACCTTTCGTGCCCCAGTTGGTGGTGTCCTTTTCGCACCGGAAGAAGCAACTTCATGGTGGACGAGTGCTCTTCTATGGCGCACATTCTTTACAAATGTCGTTGTGGCTGCGGTGTTGAGGACTCTTATACAATTTTGTCAAGAAGAGGGAGGTCAATGTGGTCTTTTCGGCAAAGGAGGACTCATTATGTTTGATGTTAATTCTGCAAAGCCTGCCTACACCACACCAGACCTCTTACCAGATTAGTCCCTCAAATTACAGTCTCATCATATTAGCCCTACAAAGATACAAAAAACTGTCACCAAGTTCACATTTTTAAGGACTAATTTAGAGACAAAAAACTTTCTGACGGCTACATTCTCATATCAAATGTACATAATCTTTGGAGGACTAAATTAAAGATTTACACTACACAAAATTCTGCAGATACGATAATTTGACTACTACATAAAGTCTACCACAACCACTACATTGCAACTGTAAATGTCAGTAAAATATACAAAGTTTGGTATCATTAACCATGTGAGATTTAAATTTCTAAAAGCATATAAACTATTTGCAATAAATTGGTAGTTTCATGATTAGTGCAATACCTGAAAACCTACAACACCATTGTACATATTCCTGAGGGTACGCTCGTCAGATATATCAATTCTATAATTTGAAAGCAAACAACAATTAAGAACTAACTAAAGAACAAAAAAGTTCTATAATGATGGTAAAAAAAGGTTCTATATCAATCCTGCAGTTGGTCGCTTACAAATCAAGAAACAAGCCTGCATCACTTAGACATTTCACTTTAGTAGTCCTTGGAAAGAGACCTCGAAATTCAACGCAGTGTATAATAGTCGTTAGGCCGCCTGCAGAACATCCAGAAAGAAGAGCCTGGTGCAAAATTAGTTGTATTTAAAATTAGAAGAAAGATTATTAAAATAGAATTATAAAATGTGTCTATAAGTATAATCTGGTTAGATATTACTATGTCAGCTAATTTTGTTGGTATGCTTTTTGAAATGTTGAAGTCTTGACGAGACAGTTTACATGTCAATGCAGGAGATCAGTTGGATATTGCAAAGGAGACGGGCAGAAGACTTGGCATGGGTACAAATATGTTCCCTTCTTCGTCTTTGTTGGGTTGTGAAAAAGATGAGAATGAAGCTCTCCTAGTAGACGAGCTCATTGAAAAGGCAGATGGCTTTGCTAGTGTATTTCCTGGTATTTGAATTTGATATTTCAGAAACTCAGATCATATATGCTTCACTCTCTTCTTTCCTATCATTTCCATTATGTCAGAATAATAAAGAACTACAAACATAAAGTAAACAAATAAAGAGAAATACCTCACTATCCCAACAAACAAAATTAAATCCTCTTAGTAGTAGAAAATCTTATGCAATTGATCTTTGTTTGTTCCACCTTTCAGCTTCCAATAACCTATAATCCAAACAGATAATTTAATGATCAGATATGAATTATGCTTAATAGTAATCCACAGTCAGCATTATTTCATATTTTCTATCCAAATAAGAAGTGTGATTTTGCGGATGGGTAACCTATCACTTTCGTAAGTGCTTCTATTTCACCAAATTTGTTCAATGATTAGTTTATCAATGCATACTTTCAGAACACAAATATGAAATAGTTAAAATTTTACAAGAAAAACAACATGTTGTGGGAATGACTGGAGATGGAGCAAATGATGCCCCAACATTGAAGAAAGCAGATATTGGAATAGTTGTGTCAGATGCTACAAATGCTGCAAGAAGTGCTGTTGATCTAGTCTTAACCGAGCCTGGCTTAAGTGTTATTATTAGTGCCGTGTTAACTAGCCGGGCTATATTTCAAAGGATAAAAAATTATACAGTTGAGTATGCAATTTCCTCTTCTCCTTTATATTATTATCATAGAAGAAATCGATCTTTCTACTTTTATATATTACATAGCCTCAATATGAAAGCATGACCCCTAGAAAATAGCATCATCAGGTAAATATATTGTTCAGGCCACCAATCATTATGAATGTAATATCCAGTAATAACTTAATTAACCGCTTTCTTGATTTTTATTATTTATTTGAAATTAACTTGATAGTTGTCGTGATTGCAGATATATGCAGTCTCCATCACCATAAGGATTGTGGTAAGATAAGTTCCTAATTGTTATTTCAATGTTATTTTTCATGCTTTTGTTTTATATAATATTGGCTTTGAATATAAGTCCCTTTGTACTTACATATAACTTGTCAAACCATAGTTATCTTCATTTGTTGACTCTTTCTAGTACTCCATTCTTTCAAATTCTCATTACACTCAACTTTCTCTAATGCTTTAATTATAGTTTTAAGTAGGCCACGAAATAAATTTTACAGGTGCAAAAAGGGTAATGTAATCAACCTGTAAATCTGTAAATGCATAAACCAAATGCAGCACATTTCTACTCTCAATTTTAAAATCAAAAAGAAAAAAAAAACTTGACTTCATTAAGAATAAAGCTCAACTTCAAACGATCCAGTTAATTATTATACAATTCAAGAAATCACACCAGATATTCAAGTAATGGTTTCACACACTTTGGTTTGCAAGAGTATTCGAGATATCTCTTCTGGTCCACAAGTTCCTCGCCAACCCTAAATTAATAATAAAATCCAATGATAAATTATAAGCAATAAATAGTTAAGAACAAAACCATATACAATTTTAAAGAAAATCCAACAAATATATGAGGATTTAGATCACAAATACTCAGATGAAAAATAATAAAATACTAAACCATAAAACACGCAATACTCGATCAAAGCCAGTATTACCTTGACTCCGTAATATATCTCAATTTTGTGTTATAAAACAAGATTTTCAAATGAATTGAGAGTAAACTCAAAACAATAACATCACAGCGAACAAGCATCTGGCACATGTAAATATTTACATACACACATATTTACTCTTATATATCACTTTAAATGAATACAACTAACATGGAGTTCGATAAAATCCACCAAAATTAAAATAGCCACAACAATTCAACCTAATAAAATTGAAGTCTAATAGTAGAACTTCAACCAGCAATTCAAATAGTTATTCAGCTAAACCGTTACAAAATTAGCATACAACTACGTTGACAGAAAATCACAATGCAAACGTATACGAAACCTCACAAATACAATATAAATTTTCAGAAAAGTAAATAGGGGGGATAGAGGATCACTCACAGGAGCGATTCGAGCACAGGGTTCAGTTTTAGAAGTTGCTCAGTAGCAGAAAAGGATCCATTGTTGACCTTGGTGTCTTTAACAAGTTTCTTCCGTGATACTATTGCGGTCTCTCTTTGCTGGAGCTCGTGAGTGAAAATTTGAAGATCGACTTTTTTAACGAAAGAGGACAGAGGTCTGGACGAATAGCTGGCGGCGCCGTCGAGATTGGACTTGTCCTTCGTCATCAGAGCGGTTATGAATTGGAGTCGTGGAGAGGGAGAATTAGGGTTGAAGGATGAATTGGTCGAGAAAAATGGATGAAGCTCATCCGATTCGTGGAAGACTGAAGGTTGAAGATGAAAGCACTGAAGAGTTGAAGGATGAGTTGGTGTTGAAGGGTGAAAGATGAAGCTCACACACACGCAGAAGGACCCATAATGGGAATGGGTTGCCGCGTGTTTGTTTAATTTTTTTGTTTAATTAAGGGGAATTTTTATTTTAAAAAAAAAAATACTTGTTAGAACGGTCAAGATATAACAGATATAATAAAAGTTGTGATAGTAACAAATTTGTTACTGTTTCTTTTTTTAGACTTTTTTTTTTAATACTTATGTTAGAACAGTTTAATTATAATAGATCTAACAAAATTTATCATAATAACAAATTTGCCACTGTATTGCTTATTACATTGGATGTATAACAACCGATCTAATATCCACGATGTAATAAGGTTAAAATGCACTAGTGATGGTTATGTTGAATTGATTACATCAAATTTGCATTGATTTTTACAGACATAAATACACTTTTTAAAATTTTCCATTCCTCTTTTAGGAAATCATTGAGATTTTTTCATTCTTATTATTTCATAGTTTTCACATATAAAAATTGAGATGATTGGAATTTTCATAGATTGTTAACTTTATTATGCTACCTTGTTTTGTAGTCCTCTTTTATATTTATATTCTCACGGTATAACTATACTTTTAAGTCAAACTTGATGATTCGTGATAGTATATTACAAACTTATGACTTGTTCTATTATGTTACAATTAAGATTTTGTAATGAATATGATGATTGTATAAATTATTAAATTTGAGTATTCTAGATATATTAGATTCAATGTTGATGATTTTTTAATATCACAATTACTTTTTTTTTACAAGTTCAAATTTTATTAGTGATAATTAATATTAGTTTAGGTATGGTTTTATGTATTTTAAATCAATAAATATTTTGTTGTGCACGATATGAATTATCTGTATACATTTATGTAATTGAGTAAGAAAATATATATATATATATATAGATAAAATCAAAAAAAAATTAATTTGAACTTTAGGATCATGGATTTGGATAGAAAATAACATTACGATGATGACGTAATTTAAAAGATGAACATGGGAATAATCATTTTAAAATAAAATATGAAAATTATAATTATTGTTATTATTAATGTTGTGTTCCAAATAGTATTAGCGGGAAAATATCATCTACCACTCTTTTATCATCTAAGTAGCACTTACGGATCCTTAAGCAGTATTTTGAACGTAAAAAAATCAAATTATTTTCATCTTTTCATGGAGAATAATTTTGATTTGAACTTTGAATATTGTTTTTATATTCATCAGTTCAGTTACGTATATTTTCTATGTCAAGTAGTAATACTTTTGTCATTTTTATAAATTTAAAAATAATTTTCTTATAATTATTTTTGGTAATGACACATCACGTTAAATATTTTTTTGTAACTTTTTAAAGGAATTCAACTCATGTCAGTGCATTTGATTATAATCAGTAACTAACAAAATTATTAAATTAACATAAATATTTAATAGATGTATACTTTTCTAGTAAATTTTTATTTTTAATCTTATTAAAATTAAGATATATTTGATTGCTAAAAAAAATAGCGATATGGATGCTGTCTAATTCTTAAATTATGAAGATCTCAGAACTCACTCTAACACTTTCAAAGGTTATTAAAATTTAGGTATAACTGTATATATATTTATCCTATTGACAATTATATTCCGAAGTACAACATGTGATACGTTAAATCCTAAAATAATATATATAATAATTTATATTACATTTATAGCGAATAAATAAAAATATATTTTCCAAAAAATAAAAAAAAAAATTTAATTTAAGAGATTACGTTTCTCAAAAATTAGAAGAGACACTTTAAACTAATTTTCTACTCCTATAAAATAATGCAATCTCAATAAACTTGATTTAAATAAAATTACTTGATTTAATTTTAAAAACTTACTAATATTTATAAGGGTTTCATGCAAAAATTTGTTTCTAATTAAATAAGTAAAATTCAAATTACAACCCTTATTCTCGGAATCACCTATCTCAATAAGCTTGATTTAAATATAATTACTTGATTTAATTCTAAAAACTTACTAATACTTATAAGGGTTTCATACAAATATTCATTTCAAATTAAATAAGTAAAATTCAAATTACAACCCTTATTCTCGGTATCACCTATCAGAGCGGGGTTCCTCCCAACCTTGAACTTCAAGACTCATTAACCTACAGCAACTCCGATTTCACAAACGCAGGGCCAAACCAGTCAAACACAAACAACGAATGAGGTGAATTTTGAAATCATGTTAATAGTATAATATAAATAAGGAGAACACACAAATAGTTATCATAGAACTGTATTATTACACAAACATTGCTCAAGAAAAATATCAATTAAAAATTTAAAATCACTCAAGGAAAATTAATACCTTTTACTATAACATCAAATCGTGTAAAAGAAATTATTATCATTTTTGAAACACGTCAATCACAACAAAACAATCACAAGGAAATGCAATGCTATGCATGAGCTTAGACTCTACTTCATAATGTGGTATCATACTAACTCTGAAGTACTTGGTTATGAGGCTTGATACTATGCCACCATCCCGGTGGACAGACAATTCAAATTTGCCATGTCCTCATAGACGCTCTCAAATCACCTGAGACACATATACGCGACAGTCGAAGTAAACGTGTGTTGCGTGGTAACTCCCGACATTTGGAGTGCTACCTCCAAGTAACCTAGGTATTTCCCACCCGAATACCTCCAAGGTCTAACAATCTTGCCTTAAGGCTCGAGAGCACACCGCCACGATGAGGCTCATTCACTTCACAAATTCTCAATATTTATTTTCTCCCCTCGTTGGCCTATGATACTCCATTAAGATCGTCCTCTCAAACACAAATTGGAACCACAATTATTTCATCAACTATGGGGTTACTTCAATATTTTCATCACAAATTCACAACATGACTATTATTAATCATATCTCATCACATAAACTTATCACAAATTTATAGCATCACTATCATCAATCATACATCATCACATAAGCTTGTCCCAAATTTATAACAATATTATTATTAATTATACATCATCGTAATCTAACAAACTTATCTAAATGTATTCACTTTTTATTATCACATCACATAAACAAGTCTAATCAAACAAATACATAAAATTCATTCGACATCCAATATTACAATAATATCAAATATCACACATTTAATAAAAATAAATCAAACATCACAATAATATCAAATACTGTTAAGACAAACTCTCAAAATAAAGATTTGTAGAAAATAAACAAAAGTTAATTAAGAATGTTAATTATGATTCTAAAATGTTATGTTAACTTAACATGTGCTTTTTAGTGAATTAATTTAAAGATAGGAATCAAGCAAAACAAAGAAAGTCAGATTAAAAGTAAACAAGAACATTCTAGAGAATGATCTCCAGGATCAAGATTGATCAGTACAGCCTAAAGTACAACAAATTTACAATGGTCCAAGGAAGACTTTGTCTCTGAACTTTATTCTAAGATTATCAGTACTTGGCAAGGAACAAGTAGGATCCATTCCAATTTAAGAAGGCATTCGAATCACTAAAATAAAAGGTCATGAACAAGCTAGTTGAAATAAATCTAAATCATCTTTAACCAAACTATCAGGAAAATGAATTAATCTTGATTTGTACAAGACATCACGATGTCATCCAGAATGATCAAAACTGAACCTCCAGATTGGTCATCAATATCCAGAAAGTTCAAAGACTGACAGTCCAGATTGATAATCAATTTCCATTTATGCAGAAGTTTAGTTTTCTATCTCTTTTGTTATGCAGAAACTCATCATCATTCTTCAAATTGTTTTGGACAGAATCAGGCCTCAAGATTGAAGATATAACATCAACAAATACATACGAAGCATAGAGGATCATTAACCAAAGGCAATCTGATCAAAAAACAAATAACATCAGCACCAGTCAAACACATTTAAGAGTTGTTCAAAGGCTGAAATATTTTTATTCTTTTATATTGGATTTGGTCAAAAGTGACAGAGCACTACCAACAACTCTTTTTGACTATTATTAATTGCTCCAAAATACCTATAATAGAAAGGCCAATACCCAGGGAAATTGCAGAATTCAAGTGCTATCAAGTGTCACAAATCATTCACATTGACTTACTTGAAATTCTCATTTTATAAAAGAAAGATTCAGTTCTGATTATATATCATACTATGTTATTATTTTATTAAATTCTTTGTAAAGAATCGAATCTTAAACAATAGTTGAGATATATCATATTCTATCAAAACAATCTCATCATTATTGTAAAACTCAAACTATAAGAGTTAAGTATAGTTTGAATAGATTGTAAGAAATCCTATCAAGATTGGTAGGTGATTAATTTGCTTTCTGGGTGGAAAGAAATAGAGCTTGTAATAGATTAAGGTTGACCTAGGCTAGGTGCTGTAAAAGCAAGAAGGTTCTATATTTTGAACACTTACACTACTAGAAATTGCATTTTAGCTGCCATTATTAGCGTCGGCCCCTGTCTCCGGCGCTACTTAGCGTCGGTTTAGCCGACGCTACGATAAAAAAAATTGTTTTTAAAATTTATTTAACTATCGACGCTACGGAAAATAAATCTTACACTAGTTTATTCTTTAATTTTTTATTTTAATATGTAGCGTCGGATAGGCCGACGCTACGTTATTTTTAAATTTTATAATATTATTTGTGAAATCAAATTGAGCCCTAAGTTAAAATTAATAACCTATCGTGAACCCTTCTCCTTCTCTCACACTTTGTCAAGGATGAACCCTACATTTTGAATATGAAATTGAATCCATCACCGGTTCATATTGAATCTGAAATTGAATCCATATTGGTGCGCCCTTCTCTCACACTTTGTCACCGATTCTCATCCCTCTCAATGCCATGAGTATCGACGCCAAACCCGTTCCCATCTCGAATCTGTGAGTATCAAACTCGTCCCCCTTTCGAACCTGCGACCCTCTCGAATCTGTGACCCTCTCGAACCTGTCACCGTCACTCTCAGAGTTGTCGTTCAGTGTCGCGGTCTCGCTCTCATCTGTGAACGACTTCAAGGTGCTTATTTGTTATTTATTTTCTGTTTAGAGAACATTGTTATGTAGTATTTGCTGAAGACAGTTGTTGAAATTTTGTTTTAAATTAATTATGACAAGTTAAGCTCACCCATGAATGCATAGGTTTCACTCTCTTATTCAAACCTCACCCATTGCATTGCCTTTCGATAAAGCAACCCATTGTCTAGCAATAAAATCAAGTTTCATATCAGACCTCTACACATCCAACAACCTCATAACAACCTACGTAAAATGCAAGGAACTTAATCTTGCTCACCAACTGTTCGACGAAATGCCTCAACCAGATTATGTATCATGGAATGCTGTCATTTCAAAGCAACATGATGTTTGTTCTTGTAGTTTCCAATGGTAGACATGCATTAGACATCTCATAGGTTTCTTCATATTGACAATGAAACTGATCTACATATGCCAACAACTGATATTATTTGATTTATGTGCAATTTTTAAACATTGAGAAAGACCTGACTGATATATAGCTTAGAAACAGTGTTAGGAGACAAGAAGAGAACCAATATCGAACACATGATTAAGAGGCACATTTATATTTTTGTATACCACAAATTTGCAGTCCATGCCTATCTAATTTGTTAACATAAGGTGGAAGTTGTATTATCTATTATGATATTTGATATTTAGAAAAGTCCTCTAAGATAATACCATGTGAACTTGTATAAGCTCTTGTCTCCTATAGTATACTGTTCTACACCAATCATTCAACTAGCCTATGGTTTCTCAATTTTCTTTTAATCTATATATATTCATGTCTACATGCATTTAGGACCAACACAAATCATTCAAATCCTAAAGCATTCCTATTTCAAAAACTTGCTTCTTGCTTACAAGTCCTTCTTTAAAACATTTCTTCTCAAGTTTTAACGCAAACAACAACAATGGGTTTTCGTTTATCTTGGTAGTATTAGTGGATTTTTCTTGTTATATAGTTGTTGATTTCAATTATTTGTATGTTGACCCAAATAGTTGATGATGCTGATGTAGAACAGTATACTATAGGAGACAAGGGGCCAGTTGGATGATGATGTTGTGGATGATGATGCTGTGGATGTTAAGGGGCCAACTGGACAGTCTAAAGGTCTCTCCAGAAAAATTTCACAGTTCGTTAATGCTAATTATCTGAAGAAACCCAAGGTACTGAAATTGAAATTTTATAGGATTCTGATTTCTATTTTCATTTGCAATCCATAGTGACCATCATTTGTAAGCTACTTACCAGAAGTGTCCTTTTAATCTGTATGTGTTGGTTTGAGGGGAAAGAGCTTGAGTCCTTTGATAAGTAAATTGTCACAGTTGAATTTTAAAGTTCATATATGTGATAAAAATGTCATTGGGATGGGTCTCCTGCCTTCGGTATTTGACTGTACCCTAGGATATGAGCCTCGTCTATTGGAGGGATATTTTGAGAAAACAAAAACATAAAAGTTATTAAAGCTATATATTCATTGGGAAAAAGTTTATATCTTTGATCTGACTGAGATAAATCTGGTGCAGAAAATCCTGCTTTTACTGCATGTTATATTCATAATGCTTCCTACAAAATGAGGCTGATCATTGAACTATTACCTAGACTATTGTTAAATTTAGTTTACTTTGTTCATGTGAAACGTATAGTGCTGTCCAGAATCTCAGATGATTCATCATGTGAAACGTATTTTGATTCATAATGCTTTCAATTATTTGATTTCAATTATTTGTTATATAGTTGTTGATTTCAATTATTCTTGTTATCTTGGTAGTATAGTTGTTGACCCAAAAATGAATTCATGACAAGAAGTTGGATTCTGATCAGAGGGATAAACTGCCTATTTTGTTGACTATTATTTGTTGACGTTAGCGTCGGCAATCCGACACAACTGTTTTCCCCCAAGCTGACGTGGCAACTGACATATTTAGCATCAGATGTTTCAATTTTACAGATAGCGTCGGTGTGGCCGACGCTAAGATAGCGTTAGATGGTGTTTGACTGACGCTAGTCATTAGGTTCGACCGTTTTAGCCTAGGCCCGACACCGACGCTAATCCGACACTAAATCATCATTAGCGTCGGCTTTTGGCCTATTAGCGTCGGCTTTTGCCCGACGCTAAATCATGTTTTTCTAGTAGTGTTAGTGGAAAATCTCATAGTTGTGAGGACAAGACGTAGCCCAAGTTGGGTGAACCAGGATACGTCTTTGTATGGTATTCTTTCTCTTATCTTTTTATTTATTAAGCTTGATACCATTGCAAACATTCTCCTTTGCATCATTACTTTTTCCTTTTAATGCATGTGTCTCCCTGTCTGCAAATTCCCGCCCCCAAAAAACCTTCTTCTCCTACTTAAGATTTCATAATTGTTGCATTTTTCTCTTCAAAATCAAAAATCTGTTTTGAAACTGAAACACTCCATTTCTTTTTCACGCAAACAACAACAACCCTTCCTTCTTCTTCTCTAACCTCTCATATTTCAATCCCTCTCTAAACAATGCAATGGCTAGAACCAAAACTTCAGTACGCAAAAATGCCTTTACCTATTCATCGTCCTCCTCTTCTCCAACCTCAGACTCTGAAATTCATCACTCACCCTCTCCTCCACCACGACAATCTCAACCACACATTTCATCTTATACAACATTCTCAAATTATCTCTCATCATCCCCAAAGAAAAACCAGAATCCTCTTAACCCAAATCCTTTGTCTATTGTTCTTCCACCACTGTATCCATCTCCTTTTCCCAATCTTGCTCAAGTTCCTCCACACTTAAGAAATCCAACTCCAGCAAAATGTCGTTCTATGCACATTCTATTTGGCATTGGAACATCCAAAACATCAAATTTCAAATCACCATACTTCATCATCTCTGATTCAGAGACAGATGAATCATCTAATACTCCTCCGCACACCACTCCTAAAGAGAAAACAACTACACCAACAAAATCAACTAAACCCATCACACCATCAAAACCTTCATTTTCTTCTGAGCCATCTCAATCAACTACCCCAAATCAAAAAATGAGATTGATCAATGAAATCTCTGTACTTCCAAGAACCATCTCAGTCTTCCTGTCAAAATCAAAAAAACCACCACCGCGTTCCACAAAAATTAAAAACACCATGACAATTGCCCAATTCCTAGCCAGAAACAATCTTAGAAATCCCAAAAGAATGAAAACACATACACCCAAACAGAACTTTAAAAACACTGAACCCACCTATCTAGAACATTCTCCTATTCCACAATGTTCCCCAACCCTAACTCCAGAATTTTTTCCATGTCGAGAATGTTCTCCAGATCGTATGCCCTCTCCTTCCCAAAATCAAGAATGTTCTCCAATTCAAGAACGTTCTCCTACTAAACCACCCCCTCCTTCAGATCCTCAAGAACATTCTCTATTTCGAGACTACCCTAGTTCTTACACCTTCTCCCTCACCGAAATCCAAATGTTCTCCCACTCTAGAACACTAATCATCCTCCATATATGAATCCCCTCCTCAACCATCTCCTCCGTCCAAAAAATTCGAACCCAGTACTCTTCCTCTTAATCCCTCCAAACTCTCCAAAGTCTTCAAAGACAAATGAGTTTAACTCCCTATTAGAATGGGAAGATTTTTTGTTTTTAACAAACTCATTGTTGATGGCAATGCTATTAAGCATCATATTGATGCTCTAGGCTGGACTTCTTTCTTTCAAACATCTAAACACTTTTATCCATATGTTGTAAGGGCTTTCTACTACAATGCAAAAACATTCTTTGATAAATCTCCGAACATATCCACCTTTAAAGGAATAGAGATATGGCTGACTCCTGATATCCTAGCCTTCATCCTCCAACTTCCAACATAAGGACTTTCTATCTTTGGAAGCAAATGGTATTCAGCTCTGGACTTCAACTAGATTGAAATGCTTTTTGATATATTTCAGGAAGGCTCTACTAGGTATCTTTCAACCTATCTAAAACCTTGATAACCCCTAATTCCTTAGTGGATTTAAGATTAGAATTAAGCATTACCGTATAGAAATTCTCTTGTAAATTATTGCTTTGCAACTAATTTAATTGGTTTCATGACCTGCACCTATGTCTAGACTACAAATTCATGAATTTCTCATCTCAAGCATTTGTAAAGTCCACTTCCGTTTCAAAATACAAATCGTAGAACATTTTAATGTTGATCAAGCAATAAAAAGCATTAAGCACAGAGATGAGAAAAATAATTCAATAAACTCATTCATATAACTAGAAATCAAATCATAAAAATAAGGGTTTCATCTTGTTACACTCATCCCTAACAAATAGGGTTTAGTTACTCATGACAGAAATAAAAGAGATAAAGATTAGAGAATAATTACAAGAAGGATTCATGAATGATTCTTGATAAAACTGCTCCAATGATGTTAGAAACGACCGTCTTTGAGTTTCTATGCTAGGGCACAAGTCTCCCAACTTCCCAATAGTGAAAAAGATCGCTAAAACAGTAAAAATCTGCGTTTTTATGGTTGCGGGTGCGCGTCGCGTGCCCCAGGCGCGGAAAACGCGCTCCAGGCGCGGAAAACGCGCTCCAGGCGCGTTTGGGCAGTAGCAACTGTTGGAAAACGCGCTTCAGGCGCGCTTGGGCGTGCAACATCTGATGTCCGGCGTATATTGCATTTTTCTCCTCTTTCGAGTCTGAATTTGGTTCTGGTGTCTTCATGAAAGATGTAGCTATGGATCTTAGCTTTCATTTGCACTTGGTGTGACTCCAATTGGACATCTACAACTCCAGATATGGCTGAAATACGCTACATATGTTATGTTGATTTCTCACCAAAATTCAGCACTGCACCAAAACACAACGCACTGTAAAATTACGAAAAGTTCCTACTTAATCACTAAAATAAAACAAAAAACTAATGATTGAGGATAAATAAGACTAAAATATTTCAAATAAATCCTTAATTTAACTAATGATTGAGGATAAATAAGACTAAAATAGTGGGAAAATATGCATATGATGAAGAGTCATCACAACGTCAAACTTAATCTATTGCTTGTCCCTAAACAACAATTAATTTCATATTTGGTCCTGTTAAATGCACACTTAAATTCAATTTCTCAAATTACATCAAACTTAAATTTCAAAGTTCTTGCTACTGCAAAATATTCATCATGTTCTATGGTTGTTTTCAAAAATAAAGACAACAAGATTTGTACACCTTGGCATTCATTCATCAAATTCAACTCTCTCTTCACACAATCTCACCAAAATTTCTCTCAAGTGTTTAGAAAGGGTTATGAATTTATCGCTCAAATCCTAGAACATGCATCACGCTACCATAGGCTTGAAAAAATTCTAGTTAGCAATCACAATGCAGTAAATAACATACATTTTTGGAGGACTTTCGGGTTGTAATGGGGCTTAGGTAAGGGTAGGACATTTTAGGATAGTAGGCTTTACCACTTGGAGTTAGGCATACATTTCCAGATTATTCTACTATTTTTTTTTTCTTCACCTTTTCATTATGGAGATTCTCAAACAATGACAAAATAACCAAGAAGATATTATTTACCAAAGTACACAAACTGATTTTTTTTTCTTTTTCTTTTTCTTCTTTTTTTTTCTTTTTTTTTCTTTTTGTGAGAATCACCACCCCAAACTTAAAAAGTTGTTATCCCATGAGCAACCCAAAACTTAGAATTTTATCAAGACAAGAATTTTTTTTCTACCTAACTCCAAGTAAGGTGATTTAATTAAAGTCAGGTGTTTTGCTTGTAATGTGGCTAGTAACTGAAATAAAAGGGAAAGACT
>NC_021164.2:14305617-14333092 GCF_000331145.2 Cicer arietinum | reverse complement strand
GAAATCACAAAAAGAAATTTTAAGATTAAGTGCAAGTCAGTACGATTGTTTCATCATAGTACACATTTAGTGAAAGGAAAAAAAACATGAATAAAAGAAAGTCAACATACACTGACATTAAACAAAGAAAACGGAAAGAAACAGGACAAAAAACAGAAAGAAAAAAAAAGGAAACAAAACTTCTCTCAGTTTAGTAGTTCAAGGATTCTCGTTTAGATGATCCGCTCGTGTTCCGCTATGGTCGCCAGTATACTGGTGAGGTGCAAATAGATCATCATAAAACATGCCTCCTGGTGTCTGTTGAGCGAAGGATGTACTTTTGACCTTAGTTTGTTTTGCTTTTTTGTTAGGTTGCCATTAGGTCCTGCAAAACAAGTATTCATACCCATAGTTCAAAATATTTCAAGTTAGAGATAATTAATTTAAGCATGGTCCCCTTTAGAAAAATAACAACTTAAGTGGCCCTGGGTTAGTCCAACAAAATTGTACATGATAATAGTGCGTATGCATTGAATGGCATTTTAACGAACAGTTGGAGTGCAGTACAAATTTCGTGGTCCTTAAGGTGCAGAAGTGGTTGTGTCATTTTAACAAACAGTTGGAGTGCAGTCATGTTTTGTGGGAATTAAGGTGCAAAAGTGGTTGTGTCATTTTAACAAACAGTTGGAGTGCAATCATAAAACACATGAACAACTCACATATATGCAACATTAACACCTATTCAATCTCAGAAAATCAACATGCATGTATGAACAATTAAGGAACCCAGATGCATCGATGAACAAGAAAGAGTTGATATTATAAATTGGGGAAAACTTACTTGAGGATGAAAGAATGCTGGATATGAGAGGAAAACTTACTGGAGATATTGGAGGAGGATTTGGAGAGTGATAATGAAGAAAATGAGACTGACCTTTGATGATAATGGAGGAGGTTTGGAAAGTGAGAAGATGGGGGTTTAAAAACTTGGTCGTGAAAAACGCTTCAGGCACGCATCGACAGTGACAATACCTGGAAACAGCGCTTCAGGCGCTCGTTGACAGTGACAAATGCTGGAAAAAGCGCTCCAGGCGCGCTTTGCTGCGCGTTCGGTCATTTGGAGCTGTACAATCGCTTCTCAACGCATCTTTTTGATTCCTTGCTCATACCAAACATCAAAACTAAGAGAACTAGTAATTAGAGACTAAAATTGGAACTAAATGTAGTAAAATAAATCTGAAATGCAATAAATAAATACGGTGCAAAGGATATAAAATTGGGTTGCCTCCCAATAAGCGCTTCTTTAAAGTCATTAGCTTGACGTCTCAACTACTATCAAGGTGGCATATATCACAAGAAGAACACATCATCCTTCTTCTTCTTTTTGTGTGGTAGAAATTCCATGAACTTGAGAAATAAAAGATGTTGCTTCCATGTCCTTCTCAAATGTACATTGATGAACAAGGCATAGATTGAATCTAGAACTTTATCAATCTCTTCTTTTTTCTTTTCCTCGTTCGCCTTTTCCTCTTGCTTATCTTCTTCTACCACAACAATGAAATTATCTTCAATCTACAACTTCTCCTCCATCTTCTCAAACTTAACCATTTGTTCAAATAACCTCTCACATTGGTTTTCAAATCATTCAATTGAAACCATGTTATTCTTCATGAATTCAACCAAAACGTCTGTAACGTGAAAATCTTTGTCATCTGATTCTTCGAATAGAATTTTTGGAGGTAGAATTTGTTCCCAATAGATCTTTTTAATATAACGCTCGTCGTTTTCTGTAACTTTGAGAAAAAATTCTTCATATTCTATTAGTTCATCAAGGTCATCTGAACAATGTCCATTCTTATGTGCTTCTCCGCAAAAGTCACACCTAAGAGGCTGCATCGGAGGGATCTGAGGGTGATATCTTAAAAATGTATAACTCAAGATTTGCTCCCAATCATGCGACATATACCAGATATAAGACAAGTATCACACTCTTCATATAATTGTAGTAGAATATCATCAATATAATCTTCCATGCTTTACAGTGAATAGTTATCTCAAACAAAGAAGAGACAAACCACTAGACATGACATTAGCAAGTTCAACAAATAAAAAAAAATAACATAAAATAAATTAAAATAAATTAAATTCAATAGTGATATGGCAATCCCCGACAACGACGCCAAAAACTTGATAGCGTTTCAGCAAGTGCATTGAATCGTTGCAAGTAATAATAAAAACGGTAGTACCGAGTGTCGAACTCAAGGATTGCGTTTTACTATCGAATTATATTTAATTACTGAAATTGAACAAAAAGTTTCCGAGTTGATTGAAATAATATTTGAAATTAACAACAGTAATATAATGAGAAAAATGTCAAGAATGAGTTTCACTTCGAATCCAACCTTGGTGTCTAATTTGATCCTAGTTATTGAATTCCTTTATTGAATTATTACCGAATTCTGTTTATTATTCTTGCCCTAATGTCTTAGTGACAGAACCTTTAATTCCAAAGTAACCCCTAATTCCTTAGTAGATTTAAGATTAGAATTAAGCATTACCGTATAGAAATTCTCTTGTAAATTATTGCTTTGCAACCAATTTAATTGGTTTCATGACCTGCACCTATGTCTAGACTACAAATTCATGAATTTCTCATCTCAAGCATCCGTAAAGTCCACTTCCGTTTCAAAATACAAATCGTAGAACATTTTAATGTTGAATCAAGCAATAAAAACATTAAGCACAGAGATGAGAAAAATAATTCAATAAACTCATTCGTATAACTAGAAATCAAATCATAAAAATAAGGGTTTCATCTTGTTACGCTCATCCATAACAAATAGAGTTTAGTTACTCATGACAGAAATAAAAGAGATAGAGATTAGAGAAGAATTACAAGAAGGATTCATGAATGATTCTTGATAAAACTGCTCCAATGATGTTAGAAATGACCGTCTTTGAGTTTCTATGCTAGGGCACAAGTCTCCCAACTTCCCAATATTGAAAAAGATCACTAAAACAGTAAAAATATGCGTTTTTATGGTTGCCGGTACGCGTCGCGCGCCCCAGGCGCGTTTGGGCAGTAGCAACTGTTGGAAAACGCGCTTCAGGTGCGCTTGGGAGCGCAACATCTGCTGTCCGGCGTATATTGCATTTTTCTCATCTTTCGAGTTTGAATTTGGTTCTGGTGTCTTCATGAACATTGTAGCTATGGATCTTAGCTTTCATTTGCACTTGGTTTAACTCCAATTGGACATCTACAACTCCAGATATGGCTGAAATAAGCTACATATGTTATGTTGATTTCTCACCAAAATTCAGCACTGCACCAAAACACAACGCACTGTAAAATTACGAAAAATTCCTACTTAATCACTAAAATAAAAAGAAAAAACATTTTATTAACTCAAAGAACAAAAATCAACAAAATATATCAAATAAATCCTTAATTTAACTAATGATTGAGGATAAATAAGACTAAAATAGTGGGAAAATATGCATATGATGAAGAGTCATCAAACCCCTTCCCATGGTTTTCAATAGCATGAGTCAACATGTCATTGTTCCTCACTGTGGAAGCCATGAGTATGTCTCTAACAATGATGCTTTGATTATTTATCACCTCCTCAACTGTAAGCACCTTAACCTTCCTTATATCATCATTCATCATATTATCTCCGCTGCCACTAAAGATTATAAGAAAAACACAATTCCTTATGGAATGATCTTAACCAAAATCTTTAAGCACTTTGAAATTCCCCTCACAACTAAAAAATTGCTTATCAAAATTTCAAAATTTTCCACCAAAAACCTCTCCCACATGAGAAAAATGTTTTTTGAACAACCTACTCCCACAACCTCTGATTTTCCATCTTCCATCAAAAGAAAACGCTTAGCATGGAGAGAAGTCGACCCTATACCAGTCCCCTTCTAACCGCAAACATCTGACCACTCAGCAGATGCAGCAGCTGAAACTGCACAAGAACGTTCTTCTCCAAACCAAGAACGTTCTCTAGAAGCAATCCCAAATCCCCCAACTTTCTTTGTTTTTCCCCAACCTTCAACATTATCCTCCACTGATTTTATGTCCTACTCTCAAATTCTTCACTCTGTTCCTCATGGACTTGGCACTTTATTACCCAACCATCATATAAGTACCATGCCCTCACTGTTTGTTTCTCCACAAAAAACCAACTCTTCCATCTTTGGAATCAACCATTTTTTAAACCTTCCAAAAACTACAACCCTCCATCAGCCATCTTCATTTGACACCTTTCCCTCCACAACATCCTCCTTTGCCACTATTCCATCAGTCTCTGTTTCCCTCATTCCATCCAATACATTTGTTGCTGCCACCTCTCAACCTTCAACTCATCCCCCTACTCCTGCTCGCATTGCTAAACCTTCCTAAATTGGGAACCCCGCCTCCTCCTTTTCATCCTGCTCCTATTTCTCCGCTTATCCCTAATCCTGCAAAATCTTCTTCTTCTGAAGGATCTTCTGCATCTCTTGCAAAATAAATGATCTTTCTAGAACTTTTTGTGTGACAAAGGGGGATAATTAAGATTGTTCTTTAATTATGTTTTTTGAAATGATTTTGTATCTAGGATAATTTGAATATGCTAGTTCTTTAATTTCTAGACCTTTTTGAAACAAGTTTATGTTGAAATTATATGCATGATTTACAAATTCTGTCAAAAATCATTTATTGCATAAATTGAGGTGGAGCTATTAAGCTCTTCATATTTAATATTAGAATCAAAATTAAAATCTAAATTAACATGTTTGTCATCATCAAAAAGGGGGATATTATTAAGACAAACTCTTAAATTAATGTTTTGATGAAAATAAACAAAGGTTAATTAAGAATGTTATTATGATTCTAAAATGTTATATTAATTTAACATGTGCTTTTGAGTGGATTAATTTAAAGATTGAAATCAAGAAAAGCAAAAAAGTCAGATTTAAAGTAAACAAGAACATTCTGGAGAATGATGTCCAAAATCAAGATTTATCAGTACAACCCTAAGATCAATAGATTTACACTGGTCCAAAGAAGACTTTGTTTCTGAATTTTATTCTAAGATTATCAATACTTGGCAAGGGACAAGTAGGATCTATTCCAATCTAAGAAGGCATTCGAATCATTAAGATAAAAGGTCATGAATCAAGCTAGTTGAAATAAATTTGAACCATCTTCAACCAAACTATTGAGAAAGTTAATTAATCTTGATTTGTACAAGAGATTAGGAAGTCATCCAGAATGATCAAAACTGAACCTCTAGATTGATCATCAACATCCAGAAAGTTCAAATACTAACAGTCCATATTGATAATCAATCTTCGTTTTTGCAGAAGTTCTATTTTATATCTCTTTTGTTCTGCAGATGTTCATCATCATTCTTCAGATTTTTTTGGACATAATTAGGCCTCAAGATTGAAGATATAACATCAACAAATACATGTGAAGAATAAATGATCATTAGTCAAAGGCAATCTGATCAAAAAACAAATAACATCAGCACCAGTCAAACAGATTTAAGAGTTGTTCAAAGCCTAGAACATTGGTTTTGGTCAAAAGTGACAGAGCATTACCAACAACTCTTTTGACTATTATTAATTGCTCCAAAACGCCTACAAAAGAAAGGCCAATGCCCGGGGAAATTGCAGAAGTTCAAGTGCTATCAAGTCTTACAAATCAATGACATTCACTTACTTGAAATTTTCATTTTCTAAAAGAAAGGTTAAGTTCTAATTATATATCATACTCTGTTATTATTATACTTAATTCTTTGTAAAGAATCAAATCTCCAACAAGAGTTGCGATGTATCAGATTCTATCAAAACAATCTCATCATTATTGTCAAACTCAAACTATAAGAGTTAAGTATAGTTTGGATAGATTGTAAGAAATCTTATCAAGATTGATAGGTGATTAATTTGCTTTCTGGGTGCAAAGTAATAGTGCTTGTAACATATCAAGGTTAATCTAGGTTAGGTGCTGTAAAACCAAGAAGGTTCAATGTTTTTGAACACTTAGTGGAAAATCTCACAGTTGGGAGGACTGGATGTAGCCCAAGTTGGGTGAACCAAGATACATCTTTGTGTGGTATTCATTCTCTTATCTCTTTATTTATTAAGCTTGATTCATTAACTAAATTTATTTCTTAAGCTAACTAAGAATGTTCTCCATTTTTTGATAAAAACCAATAACGTTCTTTATTTTCTGTTTTCTTAACCAAGATCATTCTTGAGTTAAGTCTTTAGAATTTTCAGGAATATTTAAAAAGGAACATTTACAATTGAAACCCCTTTCCTTGTAAATCGACATTGCTACTTCAAATACCACACATTTAACGAAATTAAATCAATCAACACCTTATAAATATTTCTATTCCATATTTTAATCTAACAATTCCCCTTTTTTTACATTAATCAATTTATCACTCAAAGGGCTACTGCCGTACATAGCAAGCCCCAAATTAATCGTTGGGAAATACGGTTTTCTTGTTCATCTCACATTATATTATACTCATGAATTCAAACATTCTCTCACCTCTTATCTTATTTCGACGCCTTCACACACGAGTACGATTACACAAGGAAACAATCTTTGTTCTTTGACTTTTTGTCCTTCAATCGATCTAAATCGATAGATTATGGGTAAACGTCAAAAATAAATTATGAGAAGATACTCTAAAAACTAAATTTAGAAATTTGGTCAAGGAAAATTACCATAAATCAGAAAAACAATCAGTGGATAATATAGTCGCTTTTCTCACGATCGTTTTATCGTTGGTTTCACTCAAATCAGACTGGCGGTGAAGAAGAACGATCCAAAATAACGAATTCTGCAAATTGAGAAATTGGATATTTTAGGGAGAAATTCGGATTGTTAAAAATCTGGAAAATCATGTTTAATTGAATAGCTAAATGAGTAAAACAACATACTGAAATTTGGACAAAAACGGAGAAACTTTTATGGGACAATTATTTGTAATTATTTGTAAAAAAATAAATAAAAATAGAAAATAGTTATAAGTAATTGAAATATAATTACGCGCATACTTAACATCAGTCAAGCGTACATAAAAATATTACATTAATTGGGTACACGTATATACACGTAAAATTGAATAAAATCTTTTTCTTTAAAATATTATACTAAAATATTATTATTTTTAAAAAAAATATATCAAATAATAAAATATGATATTTGTTATTTATATCGCTCATTTAATATAATATGTATAAAACTAGCACATCACAGAAAGCACCCATATAACGAAAATTATCCCAAAATTTATCAATATATATTATAAAATAACTTTAACATCATATTAATTATTTAAAATCTTATTAAATTAAAAAAAATAGTTTATTATAAAATTTAGGGTGTTACAACTCTCCCCTTGTTAAAGAGTTTTTCCCTCGAAATTTACGGTGAAATACATTTCAAGTACGTTGTCAATTTCAACTAGTACTTTCAAACCAAATATTACTAGTTTTACTCCTTAAAATAAAGTCTAAATCCTATTACCAAACATTCAACAAATTTAACTTAGGTCTGATAAAAAGAACAATTTTTAAAATATTAAACACACCTAACAACTTAATAATATTATAATAGATTTACAATCAATTACTCTCTAAAAACATATTATGTATATAATCAAGAAGAAAGGAAAAAAAACTAATGATAGAGATACTATTTCCCAATAATATATATTTAATAATTAAATCCATTCAATTGATATAAGCAATGAACATGTTTATTTAACTATTTAAAAAATAAAATTAAAAGGTACTTCTAACAAAATAATGAGTTATCGTTGTCTCTTTTATTGACGATGAGTCATCGGGGTAACTAATCCCTCCTACTGATTTAGTCAACTACTTAAGAAACTATAACTACATTCATTCAAATTCAAACATGGATAATTAAAAATATCTTTAACATGGTGGTTCAAGAGTGCGAAGGCGGTACCACAACTCATACTCCTTACCTTAAGTTAAAAACCCACTTAATTACACATTTTCAATAATTTATTTGTAATTTACAACTAGTTATAACAACAAAAGAAATGACACTTGCATCAATATGAATCACCAATTAAAATAAAGAAATATAGAATTATTTCACTTTTAAACACTCTCAGTTATTCTAAAAACTATTAACAAATTCCTAACACTTAGAACGCTTGAAACACAAACACTTTCACCTTCACCTAATGAGATATACATGCATATAAGTAATTGATTAATTGGCATCATGATGTAAAATATTCTCATAGCAATCCAACAACAAAAAATTTATCGCAATTAAATTAATAATTTACCCTTTTTTTTAATCAATCTTTATCATTTAACAAAAATTGAAACAAAGATTTTTCAATTAGCAAGTAAAGTAAGCAACTATTTTTACTCGAAGTTAATATAACAATCATAAAACTAAAATAAATCTCGTAGTACATAAAATATTTTAGTGGTTAATCAATACTCTAAAATTTGATTTCAAACACTTAAATCATTTTAAAAGAATCACTAATCTTTTAATACCATGACGAATGTCATAAATTGATTTCAAAAGCAATATAAAAACATTAATAATTTAGATACAACCATCAACACTTTCAAGTGATTTAAAATTAAAATTCACGCTTTAAAATGATTTTTTTTTAATAAGTCAATCAATAATTCCAAAGGAAATATCCCAACACGCTCACTATTCAATATTCACATCAGCCCCTTTAAACCAACATAACAACAAATCTTTTGATTTTCTTAAAAACAACACATAGTAAAATTTGGTGTAAATTTTCAGGTATTTTAAGTAATAAATAAAATCAGTAGTATAGAATTGTTGTTACTTTATTTACAATAAAAATTCAACTCAATTTAATTTTTTTTAAATAATCAACAATAATTCAAACAAAAGTTATTTTTCATTTTACAAAATAAGTCAACTCTACCTCCTTCACGTAATTTTTTTCTTCTTCTAAGTTATACCACCTCTAAATTCAAGAATTATTATTATTAATAATGTAAATTTCCTAATATTTCAAAATTACTGCTAACTTTCTAAATTGACTTCATTAGCAAGATCAAGACTTTAATAATCATGTAATGACCCTAAAGATAATGTCTATCAATCGATAATTAATATCACATCGATTAAATTCATAATTTCAAATATCTAGTTGCCAATCAAAAGAAAAATTTATTTCTAACTATCCACTACAACACAAGAGCAAAAAATCAAAGTTATAAACTCAATCATGTCAACAATTGAAATTAACTTAAATTTTAAGAAATAATTTCCTAATATATTTAATCACTTAAATAGTAACTTAGAATCCACAACACAACACAATTATAGTAAGAAGATCGCAAATAGTTAATTAGTAACTTCTATAATGTGCACAATTATACAAAATCAGACATCACACAACACAATAATAGAATGAAAAAAAAAAACATGATAGTGAAAATAATTAACACACAAGAAAACACAATTCACACGATTATAACATCAAATCTTCTAAGAGAAATAATTATCGCTTTGGAAACATGTCAATCACAACACATTAATCACAAAAAAATGCAATGCTTTGCGTGAGCTTAGACTGTACTTCATAATGTGGTACCATTCTAACTCTGAAGTACTTGGTTAGGAGGCTTGATACTATGCCATCATCCCGGTGGACGGACAACTCTAATTGGTCCTATTCTCATAGATCCCCTCAACTCAAACCGAGACACATATATGCGACAGTCGAGGTAAACGTGTGTTGCATGGTAACTCTCGATAATTGGAGTGCTACCTCCAAGTCACCCAGGAATTCCCCACTCGAATACCTCCAAGGTCTAACAATCTTGCCTTAAGGCTCAACTGTAGACCACCACGATCAAACTCATTCAGTAGTACTTCCCCGAAATCACTAGGCTTGTCAAGCCCTACCTATATGATGACAAAATGATCTTCACTTCACGAATTCTCAATATTTATTTTCTTCCCTCGTTGGTCTATGATACTCCATTAAGACGGTCATCTCAAACACAAACTGGAATCACAATTATTTCACTAAATCTGGGGTTACTTCCATATTCTCATTACAAATTCACAACATCACTATCATTAATCATATCTCATATCAAATTTATAGCATCACATCATCAATCATACATCATCACATAAGCTTGTCACAAATTTATAAAATCACAATTATCAATCATACATCATCATCACATAAAATTATCACAACACATCCATCTTTTATTATCACATCAGATAAATTCGTCTAATCAAATATATACACACAATTTCATTTGAGATCCAACATCGCAATAATAACAAATATCAACAACCACACAATTGTCGAAAAATTAAATCAATCAACACTTTATAAATATTTCTATTTCAAATTTTAATCTCACAATTCTCATATTTCACATTAATCAATTTATCTCACAAAGGACTACTGCCGTACGTAACGAACTCCAGATGAATCGTTGGAAAATACAGTTTTCCCATTCATCTCACAATATATTATACTCATGAATTTAAACGTTCTCTCACCCCTTACCTGTATTTAAGCTTTCACACAACAAACCCAAGCAGTTCACTGAACATGTGTCATGTCTTCGTCGATCGTCATGTTCTATAGTCGTGTCTTATAGTACGAGTTTAGCATCGTGCTTGTTCTACAACTCCTTCTAGAATAGGAGTTTATTAACTCCATAAGAATGAGAATGATGGATTTAATTTTCTGGGTGCGGAGCTGTTCTTAATACTTTAGACGAATATAGTTAGCAGGGAACGAGAACTCTTGTTTTTGCAATAGATAGAAAAGCAAGCCGCAAATCCTAATAAACCTATCTATATATATTTGTAAAATTAGCTAACAGACCATGCCTACATTACATATACCAATCGACCACTACAATTTAGCCTGTCCTATATATTTTAATCTATCATTATTATTTATTTATCTATTTATTTTAAAGAAACAATTATGTGGTTTTTTTTTAATGATATATTTAATTAAGTTTTGTTCTTTCATATAGATCTAACCCATAAAACACATTTTATTTCTTTTTTTTTTTTTTATATAAATAAAATTAATAATTATCAAACTAATTTTTGTTAACATTTTTTAAATATAGTTGCATTACTGAAAATTTACTAATATTTTATAAAATAAAATAATTAAAGTAATTAATTTTTTAAAAAAAATATATTGAGAAGCAAAACTCTCACATTCAAAATAATAACTATAATTATTACTATAATATTTTTCAAAATAAACCCATAAAAATACTATCATCTTTATAAAATAGTCAAAATGATAAAATAAATAAACATAACATTAAGAATTTATGTTAATTACTAAATCACAATAAATATGTATAAAATTATCATTTCATAGGTTTTATATAAATGTAAAGAAAATCAATCACAATATTTCTAATATCTCAAGATAATTATTTATAAAATAAATAATTTAAAATAGAAAGTAGTTATAAATAATTAAAATATAATTATGTACATATATACTTAATATCAATCAAATGCAGAGAAAAATATTATATTAATTGGGTACACGCATATACACATAAAATCGAATAAAATCTTATTTTTTAAAATATTACACTAAGTTGCTATTTTTTTAAGAAAAATATACAAAATAATAAGAAATAATATTTATTATCTATATCAATCATTGATTTGAATATTTATAAAACTAGCACATCATAGAAATGATCCATATAACGAAAATTAGTCCCAAAATTTATCAAAATCATTATAAAATTATTATAAATGTTATAAAATCATTTTAATATCAAATTAATTATTTAAAATTTTATTTAATTAATAAAATAGTTTATTATAAAATTTGGGTGTTACAAGTAGAATTGATTATAATTACTAACTAACAAAATTATAAAATTAACATAAATATTTAGTAGATGTATATTTTTTCTAGTAAATTTTTATGTTTAATCTTATTAAAATTAAGATATATTTTATTGCTAAAAACAATTAGCGTCACGGATGTTGTCTAAATCTTAAATTAGGAAGATCTCATAACTGATCACTCAACACTTTCAAAGGGTATTGAAATTTAGGTATAACTATATATATTTATTATATTGATAATTATATTTCGAAGCACAAAATGGGTCACAAATGTAAATTGAAATATTTACTTACTTACTGATCAAGAACGATACAAGTCTCATACCAATTAAATTGTTAAAGTTTTTACATAATAATATATTTTATATTTACGCAGGGAGGATATTCTGGATCAAAGTGTCAAAAAACCCATTATATATCCATTTATGAATTATTTTTATGCCAACATGTTTAATGTTTACTTTTCAGAATTAAAGCACATTTAAAATATTTTATTTAATTTTACCACAATTTGCTGGTAGGATTATGTTTGGGATATCAATTTTGGGATAAGTTGTAAGTTATTATAGTGTAATATTAATATTTTTTAGTAAAAAATGTTAAGATTTGATAAATCAATAAACAAATAAAAAACGTTTCAATATGGAAATTGTTTTTATGAATTGTAATATATAGAGAATTTATTTTTCTCTATAAATAAGTTAACATTATTTTAATGTACCATTAACTATAATATTAACATTGTTTTTCTTCCCAAACCATGTTTGGTTATCAAGTGGAAACTATAATGAAGATGTTCTTGAAGTTTGTAATCTTTTTTGTTGCTATTGTGTGTGCTCATATTGGCAATGTACAAGCAAGTTTATCACCTTGTTGTGGAAGAGGAACAATAGAATGTGTGCTAATGATATGTACTAACCCCCCTTGTTGCAAACCCCATCGTCCACCACCAAGTGAAACGAAACAATAAAAGTTTGAACCTAAGTGTTATTCTTATTCCAATTCATTTGTGTTCGAGAAAAGCACATCTCGTATGTAAAAATTACATTAATAAGATTGGTTCATAAAGCATGATTTTTATTTTTGTGCAAATTAAAAATTTTATTTTTTAGCATTCGTTTATTGTTTTTAATTTTATTTGATTTATTTGTATGTTCGATGGATATATCTTAGGTTTGATTTAATTCAAATTTGTATATTCTATTGGGTTTTAATATTTGATTTTAATAAGAATTTTTCAAAAAAAATAGTTTAGAATATTATAAAACACTTTTTCAATATGTCCTGTGTGAAAATGAAAAGTAAAAAATTCTGAAAATTTGAGAAAGTGCTTTTTCCAAAAGCGCTTTGAGAAGTCTGAAAGTAAAAATAAAACAAGAAAAGATATATATCCCCTCGCATAGCGCTTGTCACAAAAAACAAGAAATTGAAAACAAGTCTTTGAAATCATGAACTTTTTTCCCATAATTACTCATAAAATCGATCAAGATCGAAAACAGTTTCATCCCTCGACAAAACAATAAAATCAATTTAACTTTATTATCTTATCTTAATGATCATGTATATAAAAATTGAGTTATGTTGTTAAAAAATTTGAAAAATTGTACATCAATTTCTAATGTGTGTTTTCTTAAGAATGTATAAATGTGTTTTATTTCGTTTTTAATAGATCATAGTAATTTGATATAGCATACATTATCTATGGAGAGTTATAGTGTGTTACGAATAGAAATCTTAATTGAGATGCATGGAATTTTCATAGATTCGTTAACTTTATTTTGCTACCTTGTTTTGTGGTCCTTTTTTGTATTTATGTTCTCACGATATAAGTCTACTTCTAAGTCAAACTTAATGATTCGTGATAGTATATTACAAAATTATGACTTGTACTGTTATGTTACAATTAATACTTTGTAATGAATATCATGATTGCATAGACTATTAAATTGGAGTATTCTAGATAAATCAAATTCGATGTTCATCACTTTTTTAATATCACAGTTATGTTTTTTTACAAGTTCAAATTTTACTAGTGATAATTCATTATTAGTTTAGGTATGACTATGTATTTTGTTGCACATAATTTTTTTAATAAGACTTGTATATCCTAAATGCTTTGAATAGAAATATATACATGATGATAGCATTTGGGTATATGTTTTTAACTTTTTAGTTTGGTATTTTAAAAGCTCTTTATAGTTTAGATTAATATTTTTAGTTTGTTTCTAAACTTTGCATCTAATTTGAATTATAATTTTATTATTTGCATTTTAATTTTTGTATTTTGACTATTTCTTGCTCTGTAGGTCATAACTTGAGTTCTGCATATTGGATTGGTCTACTTTGTTTAATGATGCTTTTGAGACTTACAAAACTTGTGAATAGTGCCAAATAGCAGGAACAACAATCACTCGTAGGAGTGAGATGCCTCAACAATCTATGTTTTTCGGTGAAGTATCTGATGTGTGGGGCATTGACTTTACGAGCCATTTTCCTATATCTTTTGGTTATGTTTGTATTTTACTAGTTGTTGATTATATTTTGAAGTGGGTTGAAGCAATACCCACTAGGACTAATGATTCTAAAGTTGTTGCAGGTTTAATCAGATCAAATATTTTTTGCAGGTTTGGAATACCATGAGCCATCATAAGCAATCAAGGCACTCAGTTTTGCAATCGCACCATAGACGCTTTGCTTTGGAAGTATGGAGTTGTGCACAGAGTTTCTACACCTTATCATCCCCAAACTAAAGGGCAAGCTGAAGTCTCAAATAGGGAAATTAAATAGATCTTAGAAAAGATGGTGCAGCCAAACAGGAAAGACTGGAGCCACCGACTTGAAGAAGCTCTTTGGGCTCATAGAACAACCTACAAAACACCAATAGGAATGTCCCCTTATTGACTTGTGTTTGGTAAGGCATGCCACCTCCCAGTAGAAATAGAGCATCGTGCTTATTGGCAGGGGTGGAGCTTCATTGGGACAAGGAGGGGCCGCGACCACCCCAAAAAAAATAAAATTTATAGGTACAATGACTAAAATGCCCATATTAAAACTAAAAAATTACAACAATACCTAAACCTAATTCAATTTTCTCTTTCTTCCTCTCTCTTCCATCCAGCCTTTCTCTCTCCCTTTCTCCCTCTTGCTTACAAGTTACAACCTTCCTTTCTCCCTCCTCCATAATCAGATTCATGAATCAATCATGACATACGTGCGGCCGCCTCTCCAGATCGCTCCTCTGCCAAATCACGAATCGCCCGTCTGCTCGCTGCGGCTCTGCGACCGCTCTGCTTGATTGCCTCCATTTGTGGCCGTTCGTTGCTGCCTCTCTACTCACCGCAACCTCATCAGTCATCTATCTCTAGATCGTGTTGCTGCTTTGTTCAAAATGTTCGAATTTCTATTTTGGTATTTCTGATTTTTGTTAGCTAGTGTTGATTGTTGTTAGGTTTGATTTTTGTTAGCATGAAATTTAAAGCTTATATTGTTATTGTTGAGTTTGGAGCTTTGATTTGGAGATTGGAATTTTGATTTGGAGTTTTAATTAGACGTTAGTGCTGATTTTTGTTTAGAGTTTTTGTGTTGCACATAAGGTGTTTGACTTTATGTCAATATCAAGTGTTTGAGTTTTTTTTGTCGCACATAAGGTGTTTGATTTTATGTCCATATAAAGTGTTTGAGTATTTTTGTTGCATACAAGGTGTTTGAGTTTTGTTGCAATTTTGTTTGAGGTTTTTTGGTCCATATAAAGTGTTTTAGTTTTTTTGTTGAATATAAGATATTTTATGTTTATTAAATTGATTGATTTAGATAAGTTTGTGAGAATGAAGAAGAGTAAAAGAATTGATTCTTTTTTCAAGATGAAAATTTGTGAGAGTGAAAGAGATGAAGAAATTATAACTTCTACATCCGAAACTATCTCTGAGAATCCAAGAATTGAAGAAAATGAGAATCATTTTTCCAAGGTTCATAGAGTTTTCGAAGATGACTTTGAGAAATGTTTAGAACGTGACCCCGGAAAGTGCCCTCAAATTTGCCAATATCCACCAAATAAATTGGATTCAATACGAAGAGCTTATCTAAAATTTGGTCCTTATCAAATAAATTTAGAAGAATGTCCTTTATCTGGCAACGAGGTTCATCCAAGACGGTTTCAATATGCTTGGTTTAACATATTTTCTTAATGGCTAGAGTATTCACCTTCTAAAGATGCTGCATATTGTTTACCATGCTATCTATTTAGCAAAAGACCAAGTGGACGTCCTGGATTAGATGTCTTCATTGGTACAGGTTTTAGAAATTGGAAGAAAATTAAAAATGGAAAATTTTGCGCCTTTCTCAAACACATAGGGATGAATCCATGCTCACCACACAACAATGCAATGAAAGCTTGTCTAGACTTGTTGAATCAGGATGGACATATTAGGAATACTTTTCAAGTGCAAAGCTCAGAACAAATTTTGAAGAATCGAATACGTCTCAAGACATCAATTGACACTATTCGTTAACACTTCAAGCTTGTGCTTTTAGGGGACATGATGAAACTAGCGAGTCAAGAAATCAAGACAATTTTCTTCAATTGATAAAACTCTTGGCAACTTACAATGATGAAGTTGCAAAAGTTGTGTTGGAAAATACTCCATATAATTCTAAATATACTTCACATCAAATTCAAAAAGAGCTTTTGCATATTCTTTCTTGTAGGGTGAGAAAACATATATGTGAAGAAATTGGTGATTCCAAATTTTGCATCGTTGTAGATGAAGCTCATGATGAATTAAAAAGGGAACAAATGCCTCTTGTGTTAAGATTTGTTGACAAAGTTGGTTTAATACAAGAGAGATTTTTTTTTTTGTGGCACATGTTAAAGACACAACTTTAACTCTGAAAGAAGAAGTATGTGATATAATTTCTCAACATAATCTTGATGTTTCTAACTTGTGTGGTCAAGGGTATGATGATGCTAGTAATACTAGAGGAGAATTGAACAGTTTACAAGCACTATTTATGAAAGATTGTCCTTATGCTTACTATGCCTATTGTTTTGCTCATCGATTGCAACTTGCTTTGGTTAGCGCATCAAGAAAAGTTGTTCCAATTCATAAATTTTTTTAGAAGCTCACTTTTGTTGTTAATGTTGTTTGTTCTTCTACTAAGCGTCATGATGAGTTACAAGCTGCTCAATTAGAGGACATTGCACATTTGCTAGAAATTGATGAAATTGTAACTGGTAAAGGTATAAATCAAATTGGTACTTTGAAACGAGCTGGGGATACTTGTTGGGGATCACATTTCTCTTCTATTTGTAGCATGATAAATATGTATGAGGCAACTTGTATTGTTTTAAAAAAAATTACAAATGAAAGAGCAAGTTTTTCTACATGTGGGGATGTTGATAGTTCTTATAATTATTTGAAGGCGTTTGATTTTATATTTATCTTGCATTTGATGAAAGAAATGATGGGGATAACTAAAATACTTTGCCAAGTCTTACAACAACAATCTCAGGATATAGTTAATGCCATGTGTTTGGTTGGAACAACAAAGTATCTTATTCAAGCATTGAGAGAAGATGGTTGGGATAAATTATTTACTGAAGTGAAGACTTTTTGTGAAAAACATGATATTGAAATTCCTAATCTCAACGATGTTCATTCAACAACAAGATTTGGACGCTCTCGCCTTCAACAAGGTCGGGTTACAATAGAGCATTATGTTAGAGTTGAAATATTTTTTACTTCCATTGATCAACAATTAAAAGAGTTGAACAACAGATTTAGTGAGCAAGCAATGAATTTGTTAACTCTAATTGAAAAAATGTGCACTCTAGTTGAAAAATATTACCTTGTGGACATGTATGGTTGCAACTGAAAAGACGCAAAATTTCTATTTGATTGATAGACTACTTCGTCTTATCATGACTTTCCGGTTTCTACTGCCACAACAAAAATATCTTTTTCAGCAATGAACATTATTAAATCAAGGTTAAGAAATAAGATGGAAGCCGATTTTTTGGAAGATAGCATGGCAGTTTATATTGAAAGGGAAATTGCTGAAAGTATCAGTTCTGAGTCTATTATTGATGATTTCAAGTTAATTAAAGAGCGTAGAGCATTACTTTAAGGTATTTTTAAGTCATGTAGTTAAATTATTTGATACTTGACTTTGTGCTTATTACAACTTAAATTTTTGCTATATAATATTATTTATATATTTAATTTATATATTATATTTTTATGTAGGCCAGTCTAAGGTTTTCGGTCAAGCTCGCCACTGCTTATTGGGCAGTCAAGAGTTGTAACCTTGAGATGGAGAAAGTAGGTTTGGAGAGAAAGCTTGAATTACAACAACTTGAAGAGCTTAGACTTGAAGCTACCGAGAACTCTCGCAAATATAAGGAGAAAAATAAGTACTTTCATGATAAGATGATTTTTAGGAAGAAATTTTCCATTGGCCAAATTTTTTTATTGTTCAACTCCCGTTTGAAAATTATGGCTAGGAAACTTCGATTGAAGTGGATTGACCATTTTGTTGTTACTAACATTTTTCCTCATAGTGCAGTGGAAATAAAAAGTGAAAACACCGAGAAAATGTTCAAAGTAAATAGACAACGCCTTAAGCTATTCCATAAGAGCTCTGTGCTTGAAGATGCTACCATAAAAGAACTCTCCTTGGAAAAGCCCACCTACACTGAAGTTTAAACAAGGTGCTCCCTTTCCTTACTCTTATTTTATACTTGTTACTTTCATTGAGGAAAATGTGTAATTTAAGTGTGGGGTTATTATTTAGGATTTTATTCGTTATATTTCAAAAAAAACAAAAACAAAAAAAAAATTAAAAAAAAATTAAAAAAAAATTAAAAAATTAAAAATAGACATTGCATGTTTTTCCATCAAATTTTATGATTGTAAATGTTGAGGGTTTGTTTGGACTGGCATGATTGGATAATATTTTTCATTCTCGGTAAAATAAATTGGATTAAAATGCTAAATTGTGTATCATTTGTGATAAGTCATTAACTTTTGTGAGATTTTTTAGCCTTATTATGAATGAAATACATTTTTCCATCTTTTTTTTCTTGCGTGTTATCTCACTCATGATTGCTAGTTATGCCAGAACTTGACTTAACTCTTGTCCCCATGCATATATTGAAATGATCTAGGCATTTGTTTCTGATTAAGCTACTAGCCAAATAAGCCTACCCTACAATTATCCATTTGCTTAAGCCCATTTGAGCCTAATTACCCCATTTTTTTGTTATATAGCTCATTGCAAGTCTAAAAGTGAAAGACAATGAATTGACTCAATCTTGGGGGATAAAGGAGTAATTACTTACATAAGTGTAGGGGTGCTCAACTTGTTTGTTTAAATTTGAGGGTTATGAAGATATATATATATATATATGAGGAAAAATGGTTGTGTTGTGAGTAAAGAGAGTGTGAAAATAAAAGTCAATGATGTTTTGTTGAGTTACTTCTTAATGCTGTTTTTCTCTCTTAATCATTATTCATTTTTTCTTTTTGATTTTCAGCTCTAGTCTTCTTAGGATTATCTCACCTTTACCTTGGCCATATTACAACCTAAATAAAAACCTTTAGATCATTATCTGATGTGTTTCAAATATAGATTATAGAGACTTGTCAAGCCTATGGTAGCGTTAGCTTTCATGATGTGTTTAGAGTGTAGACAATAGCCCAAACACTTTGAGTGTAAACACTTTGAGAGAATTTTATATCCTAGGAGGACTCTATCACTTATGATGCATTCTTTAATTAACTTGTCATCTTGTTTTCCTTCGTTGTGATAACAAAACTATTCATGATTGCCTTAAGCTAGAAATATTTTTTCTCTCACCACTTTGCATTCATAAGAATTTTTGAAATCACATGCATTGTTTTATTCGGAGTGCAAAAGTTTAAGTGTGAGGGAATTTGATCATAGCATTTGGGCACATGTTTTTAGCTTTTTAGTCTGGTGTTTTAAAAGCTTTTTATAGCTTAGATTAATATTTTTATCTTGTTTCTAAACTTTAGGTTGAATTTGAATTATAATTTTATTATTTGCCTTTTAATTTTATTATTTGTACTTTGACTCTTTCTTGCTCTGTAGGTTATAACTTGAGCTCTAGATATTGGATTGGCGCATATGAGCAGACGTTGGAAAGATAAAAATCAGAGCTACAGCCTTTGTGTTGGAAAAAAGACCAATTCCTAACTTTACTGGGCCTAAATTGTAGATTTCGTAATCTAGACTTTTGTAATAATTTTAATTAGCGGGTCCCTTGTTTTTAAACCCTAAAGTCCAATATCAAGTACTATATATTGGCAGTTTTGTTTCTTTTCTATGAACGAAAAAATTAGGATTCAAATTGCTACAAGAAATAAAAAGTTTTTATTTTAAATTCATGGAAGGCTAATTTTATTAGATTAATCCACGAGTTCAGAGTTTCATCAACACCTTGAGATTCAGGTTACACTGTCAATTTTGATTCATGGTTCTATTCTTGTTTATTTGATTATATTGATATTTTGATTGCTTAAATTGAATTTCAATAGGATTGATTAAATTTATTTGACATAATTTGGTTTCGGTTTCTAATTTAATTGAATTTTAATTTTGTGACGCTTGATTGTTAATTGTAATATTTTGATGATTTTGATATTTAATCCAATCAAAGAAACCAAATTCACATAGGATTTATTATGCTTGTTTGATCAATTCTATAGTTAAATAAGAATAGAATCACAAATTAGAAATTAAACTCATTGATAGAATCTGTGATAGGTCTGAAACTCGAATAAGTGGATAAATCGTTTTGCTCATCTATTAAATAAAAATCTAAAAAATACCTTTTTAATTTTAATTTTCAATTCGGTTATTATTATTATATCAAAAGTCCTTGCGAAACGATTCGAGTTATTGCTTCTATTTATATTTTATCAATTGTATTTGATCCGTGTGCGACAAAAGATCAATACATAACAAAAAATCAATAAATATTTTGTTGTGCATAATATGAATTATCCGTATATATCTATACAATTGAGTAAGAAAAGATACATAAATATATTGAAATATATAAAATCAAAGAAAAATAAATTTGAACTTTAGATTAATTGATTTGGTAGAAAATAACATTACGATGATGACGTAATTTAAAAGATGAACATGGAAATTATAATCATTTTAAAATAAAATATTAAAATTATTATTATTGTTATTATTAATATTATGTTCCAAATAGTATAGCGGAAAAATATATATATATACTGAGTATGGAGAAAAGTAGAATTTCATGTTGCAACTCAAGTCCATAATATCAATTATCTAATCAAATTATTTTCACCTTTCATTGAGAATAATTTTGATTTGAACTTTAAATTGGTCCATTTAGGTTATACAAGTTATATTATTTTTATACTCATCAGTTCAGTTACGTATATTTTTTATGAACGAAAGTAGTAATATTTTTGTCATTTTTATAAATTTTAAAATAATTTTCGTATAATTAGTTTTTTTCTGAATGATACATCACACGTTAAATATTTTTTTTTTTTAACTTCTTAAGTAATTTAATTTATGTCAGTACAATTGATTATAATTACTAAATATTTAGTAGATATATTTACTTATTTACTCAAGATCGATACGGGTTTCATACCAATTAAATTCTTAAAGTTTTTACATAATAATATGTTTTATATTTATGCAGTGAGGATATTCTAGATGATACTCTAAAAAAAAACCATCTATTATATATCCAGTTATGAATTATTTTTATACCAACATGTTTAATGTTTACTTTTCAGAATTAAAACACATTTAAAATATTTTATTTAATTTTACCATAATTTGCATGTAGGATTATGTTTGGGACATCAATTTTGGTATAACTTGTATGTTATTATATAATAATGTGCTTAATAATGTGCTTTATATTTATGCAGGAAGGATATTCTGCATCATACTGTTAAAAAACGATTTATTATATATCCATTTATAAATTATTTTTATGCCAACGTGTTTAATTTTTACTTTTCAGAGTTAAAACAAATTGAAAATATTTTATTTAATTTTACTGTAATTTGCTTGTATGATTATGTTTGGGATATCAATTTTGGTGTAAGTTGTACGTTATTATAGTGTAATGTTAATATTTTTAGTAAAAAAATGTTAAGATTTGAAAAATCAGTAAACAAATAAAAAAAGTTTATGTAACACTAAATTTTATAAACTATCTTATTAGTTAAATACTATTTTAAATAATTAATTTGATATTAAAAATTATTTTAGAATATATGATGATCAATTTTTTGACTAATTTTGTTATATAGGTGTTTTCTATGATGTGCTAGTTTTATAAATATTAGATTAAATGAGCGATATAATTAATAAATATTATATTTTATTATTTGATATATTTTATAAAAAAAATAATAGTATTTTAGTGTAATATATATATATATATATATATATATATATATATATATATATATATATTTGAAGTTTTTATGCGATTTTACGTGTATATACACGTACCTAATTAATGTAATATTTTTCTATGCTTTTGACTGATATTAAGTATGCATGTATAGTTATATTTCAATTATATATAATTATTTTTTATTTTGTATTATTTTTTTTATAAATAATTATCTTGAGATAGAATTGATATTGTGATTGATTTCCTTTATTTTTATATAGTTGTTATGACATTGTGATTTGATATATATATTTATTAAGATTTAGTAATTAATATAAAGTGTTGATGTTATATTTATTTATTTTATAATTTCGATTATTCTCTAATGATTGTAATATTTTAATTTGAGTATTTGGAAAAAATAAGTATTACTATAGGTATTATTTTGAATATGAAGATTTTGATTATTAATGTATTTTCAAAGATTAATTACTTTAATCACTTCCTTTTATAAAATATTGCTTTTGAAGTATTAGTAATACCTTGCTCAGTAAATTATGTTTTTTTTAAAAAAAAGCGTGTTAAAAAAAATATTTTTGATAATTGATTGTTTTATTAAAAAAAATAAATGGAAGAAAGAAGTACAATTGATGTTGTTCATCGATGACTGTCTCCGAAAAGTTTCTCCGTTTTCGTCAAAATTTTAGAATATTGTTTTACTCATTTAGCTATTCAATTAAACATAATTTTTCAGATTTTTAACAACTCCAATTTCTCCCTAAAATACCCGACTTCTGTGTTTACATAATTCGTTATTTTGCATCGTTCTTCTTCAACGTAAGTCCGATTTGAGTGAAACCAACGCCAAAACGATCGTGTGAAAAGTAGCTATATTATCCACTGATTGGTTTTCTGATTTATGGGAATTTTCCTTAACCAAATTTCGAAATTTAATTTTTAGTGTATTTTCTCTTAATTTATTTTTGACGTTTACCCATAAACTGCCGAGTTAGATCGATTGAAGGACAAAAAGTGTGAGAGTATTGAAATAAGGTAAAGGGTGAGAGATCATTTGAATTCATGAGTATAAGATATTATGAGATGAACGGGAAAATCGTATAAGATATTATGAGATAAATGGATTAATGTGAAATATGTAAATTGTGAGATTAAAATGTGAAATAGAAATATTTATAAGTTGTTGATTGATTTAATTTTCGATACTTGTGTGGTAGTTGAAATTTGTCATTATTGTGATGTTGGATGTTGAATTAAGTTATGTGAATATGTTTGATTAGACGAATTTATGTGATGTGATAATAAAAGATGGATGCATGGTATGATATATGTTTACGTGATGATAATGATGATTTTTGATTGATGATAGTGATGTTATAAAATTGTGATGAGAATATTGAAGTACCTCATACTTGATGAGATAATGATGATTCCTAAAGATGATGCTCTTAATGGAATAGTCTAAGCTAACAAGGGGAGAAAATAAATATTGAGAATTTGTGAAGTGGAGATTATTTTATCATTATATAGGTAGGGCCTAACAAACCTAGTGATTTCGGGGAAGTACGACTGAATGAGCCTGATTGTGGCGGTCAGTTGTTGAGCCTTAGGGCAAGATTGTTAGACCTTGGAGGTATTCGAGTGGGGAATTCCTGGGTGACTTGGAGGTCGCTCTCCAAATGTCGGGAGCTATCATGCAACACACGTTTACCTTGACTATCGCGCATATTTGCCACAGGTTGAGTTGAGGGGATCTATGAGGACAAGACCAATTTGAATTGTCCGTCCACTGGGATGGTGGCATAGTATCAAGTGTAAGACCCATAATTTTAAAGTACCATTTATGTATTTTTGGTGTATTTTGGATTTTGGCTCGGAGGCTTTTAAGCCAAAGTTAATAATATTTTGGAGTTTTATAATCAAAAAGATATTTTGATGCCAATTAGAATTTCTCGTCGATAATTAAATTGAAATTAACTGCGATGAATCACTTACGGATAATTTAATACGTTTCGGGTGAAACGGTAATTTAACAAATATCTGGATATTTGGAGATATTTGTTAAGTTATATTTATTATCTAATATGTTTGTTTGGAGGGAAAAAGAAAGGAAAACTAGAAGGAAGGAAAAGGAAAAGAAAATAGTATAAAAGGAAGGAAGGAAAAAGGAAGAAAGGAAAAACAATGGAAAGAAAAAGAAAGGAAGGAAAATCGAAAAATTCCATCGTCTTCTTCCTCTGACCCGCGGCCAAATTCCCTCCTTCCTCCGGTTTTCATTTTCGTCGCTTTCTTTTCTTCAAAACTAGTAACCCAAGGTTGGGTGAGAGTTAGAACAAGAATTTCGCAACTCCACTCTTCCTCTTTGATCCGAAAACGAAGAAAAACGGTATTTGAGATTCAAACGCAAACCCCTCCGTTTCTTCTAGATCCAAGCTGCATTTCACGAAGAGTTAGAAGGGAAAGTCGCTCACTACCACGCCACGGTGCTAGGGGACCAATTTGGAGGCGACGTCGCGAGCAAAGATTTTACCGGCTTTACTCGCGGTACCGGAAAACCACGTTAAAGCTAACGTTAAGGTAAGGGCTCCTTCCAAACTTCTAGTTGCATTAGGGACTTATCTGTGGTTGTGTGGGAAGGAAATTGTTAGGATTTAGTGTATCGATTTGGGGAAAAACGAATCTAATGCGTTACGGGTAAAACCTTAGAGTTAGGTTTTGTTTATATTGATGAATGTTTCGTGGTAAGTGAATTTGAGGTCATTGTGTATGACTATGAGTACATGAAGTCTGATGCATTTGGGTGTCGCGTTGCGTTGAATTGTGTTCGTTGTATTTGGCGTGTCCATAATTGAAGTTTGTTAATTGGTGTGTTTGTTGTGAAATATGGTTTGAATGTGAGAGTATGTTTGAGTTTGTTTCTGTGGAATTTGAAAACCATTAGAATTAAACGAGTATTAAAAATGGGGAATCTTTTAATACCTCAGTTTACTTAATGTGCGTTTGAGGAAAATGTTTAAGTTAACTGGGCGTTGAGAATGGGGAATCTCTTAATGTCTCGGTTACTTAACTATCGTTTTTGAAAATCGTTTCAGTAAATGAGTATTAAGAATGGGGAATCTCTTAATGTCTTGTTTATTGAATGTTTTGTGTGAAAATCGTTTACGTCAAAAGTATATTAAGAATGGAGAATATCTTAATATGTCTGTTTGCTTAACGTTTTGTTTTGAAAATCATTAAGATAAATCGGTATTAAGAATGGGGAATCTCTTAATGACTTATTTATTTAATGTTGTTTTGAAAATCATTTAAGTTAACTGGGCGTTAAGAATGGGGAATCTCTTAATGTCTTGGTTACTTAATGTTTGTTGTGAAAGTCGTTTAAGTTAAATGGGTATTAAAAATGGGGAATCTTTTAATATCTGCATTTGCTTAACGTCTGTTGTGAATGAAGTCGGTATATGTTCATGCATTTTCATCCTTTTTGTAAATCGTGCAGACCCGTGATAGGTGGCACCTTGATAAATAGTACTTTGGCCTGTGATAGGCGGTACATTTATGATTTACGTTTTTGAAAACCGTGCAGACCCGTGATAGGTGGCACCTCGATAAACGGTACGGGCCCGTGATAGGCAGTACGTTTATGGTTTTCGCTTTTTTGTAAATTGTGCAGACCCGTGATAGGTGGCACCTTGATAAATAGTACTTTGGCCTGTGATAGGCGGTACATTTACAATTTACGTTATTTTAGTAAACCGTGCAGACCCGTGATAGGTGACACCTTGATAAATAGTACTTTGGCCTGTGATAGGCGGTACATTTACAATTTACGTTATTTTAGTAAGCCGTGCAGACCCGTGATAGGTGGCACCTCGATAAACGATACGGGCCCGTGATAGGCAGTACGTTTATGGTTTACGCTTTTTAGTAAATCGTGCAGACCCGTGATAGGTGGCACCTCGATAAACGATACGGGCCCGTGATAGGCAGTACGTTTATGGTTTACGCTTTTTAGTAAATCGTGCAGACCCGTGATAGGTGGCACCTCGATAAACGATACGGGCCCGTGATAGGCAGTACGTTTATGGTTTACGCTTTTTAGTAAATCGTGCAGACCCGTGATAGGTGGCACCTCGATAAACGGTACGGGCCCGTGATAGGCAGTACGTTTATGGTTTACGCTTTTTAGTAAATCGTGGGCCTTAAGTCAGGGACTCATCCATATTCGACCAAATCAATGTGGACATCGATTGGCTTAAAACCTGGGGCTCAGTACTCACTCAATCGATTTCCCAATCGATTGAATCAAGCCAGAGTTTAAAATTTCACTAAAAACCTTCAGGAAATCGATTTGGAAATCGATTGGCATTAAGCCAGGGGCTCAGTCATCCTGTCAATCGATTGCCTAATCGATTGAATTAAGCCCAAGATTCTGTTTTCATCAAAATCCTTCACCCCAATCGATTGCCTAATCGATTGGCTCAGTGAAATTCCTCAGTTTTAGTTGTATGATTGATTGCTCATGAATCTATCTATGTCTTGATTTGTTATGTTATAATTAGGGGATTGAGAACCTCATGTTGCTTTCATTTTTAATTGGCAAGTATTGTAAAACCTTTCGTAGTTGAAAGGTTATTTTGAGCATTTAAAATCTTAATTGCTATGTGTTAACTGTTATTTTTTTTGGTTGGTGACCCTTTACAATTATTGTGGAAATCTGGGCTTTGCCCTCAGATGAGAGTCAGGACGGTCCTACCGGTTCGTACCCTACGGACGGGAATGGAGATGGGAACGCTTGACTGCAGTTACGTTAGGAGGATCTCACGGGGCGCGTGGAGATCACTCAGGGTGTATAGCTTTTTGGTAGGATGATCAGATTAGGATGATGTATAGGGACTAGGTGTCCTTCTTTTTGGATTGGAGTATTTTTAGTTTGGAAAACTGTACTTATACTAATTTTGTCAGTTTGACATCTTATTTGAATGGGTTCCATGTACCATTTGTTGTTGTGTAAATGGTTTGGATTTATAATTGGAGAAACTTTTCCGCTGCTTGTAAATTATAATGACTCAATTATTTATCCAAAGGCATTTCATGATTTAATTCTCTGTTTTATTTTAATTCCTTTTGAAAAAAAA